>NW_022145749.1:1242413-1420469 GCF_002938485.1 Sitophilus oryzae
CCTTTTTAAAAACAACTCACAAGTATAAGTTATACACAATTGGGAATATTATTGAGATATTATATAATAGTATGTATAGTGTTATATATTACGAAGTCAAGTTGCACGGCAACATAATCTACTAATATTAAAATCCTTTATTTTTAAGTGCACTGTTTATATTTACTTAGTAATCGAAATAGTAGATTATTTCTTTATAATAATGGTGATGTGCGAGCGCCTAGTCATAATTATCTTAGAAAAAATTGGCGCCGGGAGGCACGCATAGCCGCCCATACTAAAATATGTTAATAAAAAGTTGGTAGGCAGTTCTTTTAGTTTCAAAGTAAAGGAATTTTTCCAATCTTGGTCCGCGGTTATTTCCCCTATCCGCCACCCGGGGTCGCGTCCGATGGGAGTTTGGAGTTCTCCACACGGATTTTCTCAAAAACGGACTACGGAAACACGGAATATCTCAAAAACTGCGACTTTGACTGATTTTGATATTATTACAATTAATATAATATGAGTTACGATTATTTAAAATTTTTAACGCCCTCCCATACCCTCTTACCAACCCCCCACCCCCACTATAAAAACTAATGGCCAGATTCTCTGGTGCCACAGTATTTTTGTGCCAAATTTAATTAAAATCGGTTTAGCGGTTTTTGAGTTATCGTGTTATAGACGGACAGACAGACACCATGAAAATATTTTGTATTTAGGTCATTTATGACCCAAATAACTCATTTTGAGTGAAACTAAAAACAGTTTTTTGCCGATCTTAATAGCCTACCATACCTGCTGGTATGGTCGGCTAAAAAATGTCTAATATTGACAGGTCACTATAAGTTGTTGATTAGGTGCTTTCAAAGACACTAAGTAAAATAACTGACTTGGTTTTACATGCACAACTCAAGATCTCACAACTTTTTTTAGTGGAAGAAGAGGGGATCTCGTTTGTTTTTGCAAGTCATTTTTTTTTTCTGGCTTAATATATTTTGACAATATAGCTAGCTTTTGACAATTTATATGTCTTCTTGTAACTACAAAATACAAAACACGCTAGATGCTGCGCAGCCACGAGAACAAGCAGGCTTTAGAAGCGACTTCAGCACGATTGATAAGAGAAACTATAAGACGAACAAAATAATACGAACTTCAACTAGCCATAGACTTTGAGAAGGCTTTCGGCTCAATATATCCTATGGTAATAATAAAAGAGTGGATACGACAAAAGACCCAGGTAATAGATATGAATGAAATCCCTCAAGTAGCAATGGGCAGGATATCTGGCGAAAAGGACGGACAAGAGATGGATAACAAAAATTACAGCATGGCACCCACGAGGAATTAAGAGATCTAGAAGAAGACTTGAGATGGGATCATGATGTTAGACAATTAGCAGGGATGACTTGGGCCCGCATAGCCAACAATAGTCAACAATGAGCCCTACTACAAAGAGGGCATCTAAATATTGGAGGGAGGCTACACCATAATTGAAAATGGTTGAATAAGCTGAAAATGATGAGGATGCTGTCTTCTTGATCATTCAGAATTAAGATTATTGATTATTGCTTTATCAATAACGAAGTTTCAGGGGGGTTAAAACTGACGTAAGTTGCTTCGAGATAAGAATGGCACATCGATCGACATGGCGACAGGTTATCTTATATCTTTTTCTCATCTCTATTAAACTCTACTACTTATTTAGAGTACTCAGTAGATTTTAGATACAATGGCATGATAATTTTGAAATTACTCTAAAAGCTAATATTTTTTTCTAAAAATAAAAAAATATTACCAAAGTTACTTGTTTTAGGTATATAATATTATATTACAATAGAGTTATAAAATTTTACATTGAAATTAAAAATAAAATAAAAAATATTATGTTGCTATATCTAAATCAAAATTATGTTATATTGTTATATACCTACTATTGTCTAAATATGTTCAGTTTTACATTTCTTCGTAATTCTCAAAACGATAATAAATTTTATCTTTTAAATCACCCTGTATTTTTTATTAAACCTTTAAAAAAAGTTATTAGAAAATAAACTGACTCTTATTTTTTAAAGTTTATTTTATTCAGTTCGCAAAAGAATGCATACTACATTATAATATAATAAAGATAAAAACTTTTTAATAGGAAATGTATATCATACACTATTAAGTTATGTTAGTGGCTTATAAGGCTGAATATAAGGAATAGGTAAAACCTAACAAACCTAGTTGGCTAAATAACTAATTCAGAAGCAGAGAATATTTCATTATACACAAATAAGGAACTATTTGTTAAATGAACTATATTGATGAATAATGATATAGGTAATTTCATATAACCACAAAGTAATACCTAGTTTATAAAAAATAAGAAGATATAATTAAATATATGTATTTTATAGGTATCGCAATGAAGAAAACTATAATCTTTATTAGGTATTTTACTAAAGTTATCATTTTAAGTAAAATGGGTTTAGCAAATAATACTTTTTTTGATTACTAAAAGTGCCAAATAAAATAAGAGTATTTTTAAAGTTATGTTTTTATTAGATACTTTATAAGGAACAATTGTGAAATATAAATAAAAAATATAGTTGGTACTACAACATATTTGTTGCTTTCTTTAAATTTTCTAAAATAAAAAAAAATATAAAGTAACGTATAATATTAGTATACTAAATAGAAAAATACAAAATAATAAAAATATAGGTACAAAAGTATATTCCTGAAATGTTGCTTTCAGATCTTACAATTTGCTAATAATATCACTTCAGACCATAAGAATATATACTAAAACATACTGTCAATAATACTAACATGTATAATTTAGAAGAATTTAATATCCGCATACTTATTTTGTTTATATATTACCATATAATTTTTAGTTAAGATAATATCTATGTACATTATTTTAAAATTATTTCTTTAAGGATTTTTATTTTAATATTTACAATAACTATATTAAGATTTTCATATAATTACAACAAATAAATATATTATCTAACTAAATACTTAAACATACGTTTTTCAATTCTACATTTTACATACGTAGGTTAAGTATATATGTACTTAAAATGTTTTTATTATTATTTTCAAAATATATATAGGTAACCATGTTTTATAATGAGTTATATACGTAAAACATAATTAACAAATAAATAAAATGATTTCAAAAAATAACAACTCAATACAGCTTTACAATAATGTCGAACGTTTGATATTTAAGCTGCCTCAGTACAGTATGTGTAAAAGACTCATAATAGACCTGCTTATTAATTCATTTTTAACTTATAATTATCGATAACTATAATTCTATCTTATTGAATATAATAAAAGAAAAAAGCTACTAGTTTTGAAAAAATCAATCGTCAAACTTTAAAGAATAATCGTCGAACTTTAATAAATGAAATAATCTCTGTATATAGGCTGTGGCGGCTCTATGGCCCAGATCCCACTTTGAGCCACCTATGATGTTGTTTTTAGGGCGAGTCGTTTTTGAAACTCGATAAAATTATGATTTTGGTACAAAAAGAATCTCCAAAAGAAATCTAGATTCTCCACTGTGTATAGGTACAATCTTTTATAACATACATTTCTGAATTTTATTTGTTTTAATAATTGTTTTGTACTTTTATACCCTGTTGTATTCGTTTGAAACAATTGGTTAATTATGCTAAAAAAAAGAAAACATATAGTTGCGGATAAAGCGTAAATATCTTAAAAATATTGTCATCATTAACGGCATTTTTCTGGCCCTTAGCTACAAAACACGCCTCCTTTTGCCCATAGGGCAGATCTTGAAGTGACAGAGCGTGTGATCTGAAACAAGTGGAAATATTCGTTATTATTTACAAATGCAAGTTGTTTTTTACTAAAAATAAATGACTGTGCAGGCGTTTGTTTACTACTTCTTTCATTTTTGTAGTAAGGACGTATTTTATTCTCAATTTGAAGACAAAACAGTTAGATATTTGTTAAAAGGTATGAAGTAAATTTACCTATTTTGCTAAGCTATCTTAAATAAAAAATAATAGTGACGATTGTGTATATCTATCTATACAGGGTGCTACAAATTCGAGGTACGAGCATTGGCATCTCAGTAACCGTAATAGATACGAACATGGTTAAATTGGAGCAAAGTTGCGCTTTAGGATGTCCACCAAGATGCAATGAAAACAGTTTTGAAAATTTCAAGGATTGCTGAGTTTTTTGGAAAAAACAAATTTTTTTTGAAAATAAATAGAAATAATTTTTTCCTGTCGTTGTTTTTTAAAAAATCAAAAAATTAATTGCACATTCTCATGGCCACTTTATTAGGGTTATCTGAAAGTATTTTTATAATTTCAAATTAGCTGATACATTGTAATCGTTGAAATCCAGCCATCCTTGAAATTTTTAAAACTTTTTTGATTGCATCTTGGTGGACATCCCAATGGGCGCAACTTTGCCCCAATTTAATTATGTTCGTATCTTTTACGGTTACCGAGATATCAATGCTCGTACCTCGAATTTGTAGCACCCTGTATATGTATATTTCTTTCAATTAATCTTTAATTATTAATATCTATGTATATTTCTTTCAATTAATCTTTAATATACAGATATATGCTAATAAGTTAGTAACTAAAGAAGAAAATTATATATATTTAGTTATCGAAAAACATAAAGTTATGGGGAATCAAAAAGTAGTTTTATATCACAAAATATCTTAAAAGTCTCAAAAAATATTCCACATCTTTCCAATAACGAGTATAAAATAATATTGCATAAAGTTCATGTACGTTTATAAAAATTATAACACCCCTTCTTACATATTGAAAGAATATTTTTGTAAATTACCGTCAAAAGAGTTCACACATGATATAATGATATATACAAAATTAATTTTCCTATGATGAATTCATTCCATATAAACTATTTTTAAAAATATTAAGACTTATATAGCAGATAAAAATTTCAAACTATTGTCAGAGTCTTGTTTTCCGTTAAAAAATTGTTTATATTAAATTGTGTTATTTTAAGAAATAATATTTTATTTGAACCTCTAATTGACTTTTCTTGACCGCATGTATAGAATGTCGTTTCCTAGACGATGCGGTTTGCATTGTTGATGATTATTTTGACTGTCTATGCTTCGTATATGTCGCTTTGTGGCCATCCCTTTTATGCGTGGGACAGACGCCTTGTCGCTTAGCTGCGGAACAACAATATTAAGCTATGTCGCTTTGTGGCCATCCCTTTTGTGCGTGGGAAAGACGCCTTGTCGCTTAGCTGCGGAACAACAATATTAAGCTATGTCGCTTTGTGGCCATCCCTTTTGTGTGTGGGAAAGATGCCTTGTCGCTTAGCTGCGGAACAACAATATTATGCTATGTCGCTTTGTGGCCATCCCTTTTGTTTGTGGGAAAGACGCCTTGTCGCTTAGCTGCGGAACAACAATATTATGCTATGTCGCTTTGTGGCCATCCCTTTTGTGCGTGGGAAAGACGCCTTGTCGCTTAGCTGCGGAACAACAATATTATGCTATGTCGCTTTGTGGCCATCCCTTTTGTGCGTGGGAAAGACGCCTTGTCGCTTAGCTGCGGAACAACAATATTAAGCTATGTCGCTTTTTGGCCATCCCTTTTGTGTGTGGGAAAGACGCCTTGTCGCTTAGCTGCGGAACAACAATATTATGCTATGTCGCTTTATGGCCATCCCTTTTGTGCGTGGGAAAGACGCCTTGTCGCTTAGCTAGGAAACAACAAAAATATTTAACTATTTTATATACTCGATTATGGTGATGTGATCATGTGTATTTTCTAGTGATGCTCAAGTATATTTTATTTTTATAGATTGCAAATTGCGTGATCAGAGAGTGAGTGTTTACACAAGAGTTTGAGTACACTAGTTCGATTACACAAGTGTCCCGGCATCTAAGGTGAGTTTAGCTTCTTTTGTTTATGTTGTTTGAATATTAAATTGATATTAATACCATTCATATATTATGCTATATAAAAAAAAAATATTTTATTTTTCTTACTCGCTCTTACACTATAATTTAAATTTACTAATTTACACCACAAATACCATTCCATCTACAATATAAACAGTATATTAATCAATTTAAGTCTTATAGATATGACCTAGACCATATACAGGGTAGCCCATCGAAAACGTTCCGCAAGGCATAACGGCCAGGATTTTTTTTTTCAAAAAAACCAAAAACACGTCAATTTTGTTTGTGAGGGGGACAACTTTTGCCCCAAAAATGATTGCAAAATCTTCAACCTTCTAAGCGGGGGTGTCATCGTCCAACTTTTTTCAAATGGGAAGGGGGGTCAAGTGGTACCGCAATGAAAAGGGCTTTTTATTCTCTATACTTTCCCGCTTTGTTTTTGAAAATCGGTCGAGTCATTGAGAAAATATGAAGGATTGAAATTTGAAAAGTTTATTTAAACATTTATCAGAGTAAATGATAAGGATAAATTCCTTCGACCAATTTGCCGCTTTTTCTTATTATTTCTAGATGTTTACGCATTTTTTCGCTTGCCACAAGGTTGAACGATCAGGTGCGGCAGTTGCTAGATAGCTGTTCTGTGACTTGTGCGTTGAAGTTCTTCTCAATATCGTTAAACTGACCTAAAATAGAATTTCCAAAAATACCAGCCCACACGTTCAATTTCTGAGGGTTTTGTGTGCACACCTCGTGAAAACCCCCTCAGTACCCAGTTATGCCGATTAACTACACCGTTCAAAAAGACAGTTATCCGCCATTAAATAGGATTATTATCAACTCGTTCACTCAAAGTTTCACAAAATTGCAAGCGACGATCAAAATCGTCTTCGTTGAGTTCTTGTACCAACTGAATTTTGTACGGGTGGAACTTGTGTTTTTTTAATATCCTTTGGACACTGCTACGATTCACGCCGGATAATTTTGCATTGGCTAATTTTCTTGTACTCAGCGTACTATCCATGGCAACTTGGCCCAATACGAATATCTCCATAGCTTCATTTACTACAGGGTTTTCCCTCTGCCTCTTTTTGTTCATAACGGAACCAGTTTCGCGAAATTTTGCTGCTAACTCGCAAACAATTTTGCCATAAAGGTGTTTTTCAGGATGGCATTCATTGAATATCTGCGGAACCCGATTGCTACATTCATTATTTTTAAAATAATTTTCGATTATTTCCACTTTTTCTGCAAGTGAGTACACCATAATTGTTAAAAAGTTTAACGATATTGAGAAGAACTTCAACGCACAAGTCACAGAACAGCTATCTAGCAACTGCTGCACCTGATCGTTCAACCTTGTGGCAAGTGAAAAAATGCGTAAACATCTAGAAATAATAAGAAAAAACAGCAAGTTGGTCGAATGAATTTATCCTTATCATTTACTCTGATATATGTTTAAATAAACTTTTCAAATTTCAATACTTCATATTTTCTCTTCTCCGATTTTCAAAAACGAAGCGGGAAAGTATAGAGAATAAAAAGCCCTTTTCATTGCGGTACCACTTGACCTCCCTTCCCATTTGAAAAAAGTTGGGGAATGACACCCCCGCTTAGAGGGTTGAAGATTTTGCAATCATTTTTGGGGCAAAAGTTGTCCCCCTCACAAACAAAATTGACGTGTTTTTGAATTTTCTGAAAAAAAAAATTACCCTGGCCGTTATGCCTTGCGGAACGTTTTCGATGGGCCACCCTGTACATACTGACTGTTTTCATACATGACCTGTAGCATATATATTTTTTTATTTTGAAGTGAAATAACTCGGTTACTTTGGAGATATTTGAAAAACGGTAAAGAGAAAATATGTTTCTTTTATCGATATTATAAGCCTTGAAGATATTTGCACTTATTTAAGACTCATTCGGTATAAAAAAGACTAGAGTATCTCTATAAACAATTTTTTATCAGAAATACTTTTTCTGTTTTTTAGATTTCTGTCCCCCAGATTTTTTTAAGACTCAAATTTGGTTAGGTTAAAAAAAAATCCATAACGCTGTCAGATGGAGCGGAGCGTCCGCGACTTCGAGCAAGTACCATGAGTTTATATGAACAATTTCACATGGGTCGCGTATGCTCCGTCCGGATGATGGCCATATACATAAACCCATATATAAAAACACGCGGTAGGTCCGCTCCATCTGAATAAATAATACTTACAAGTTTTGTAATTTCGCTTCCCTCTGCGACTTCTGGTGGTCTTGGTCTCCACCACTACATAAGATTGCTCAATTTCATCCTTGAAACTGTTTACGAAAGATTCGCTGTCGATTTCGTTCGTTTTGTATTCGTGTATTCGAACATCCAAAAGTTCTTGATTCGCCTGTAAAAAATAGTAACAGCATTATAATTTATATTATAGAATAAAGTGAATTTAGTAATAACTATTCCTTTAAAATATCTTTCTAAATTTTCTCCGTGAATATAAATCCTAGCTAAATAAGCAGGATTTATATAAGAGCCTCCACAGACGCTCAGTTCTTTACCACATGCTAACTAGTGATGGAAAAAACCGATTAATTTCAATAATCGAGTTTTAACCGATTTCAATAATCGAGCGATCGCTCGAGCGAAATATCGCTCGTATTTAAAAATACGGTTTTTCGCCCTTCGCTTGTTGTACTCGTAACGCCAAGTCGTAAGAGTCGAGTTTATCGAGTCGTAAGAGTCGACTCGATATGAGAAATAAAATCGTGTGATTCGATTCATTAAAAAGAATCGTAATGCGCATCACTACTGCACAGCCAGCTTGAGAGCCTTAAAATTCCCACATACGTGCCGATATTCCTGTACAAGTCGTGTTTGCACAGGCGGCTTGTGTAAAAAAAACTGAGCATCTGTGAGTGCCTTGACTGTACAATTCCATAAGATATGAAATGTCAAAATCGAAAAAAATAATTGTCATAAAAAATGCGGCGTCTGTTAAATCGAAAAATTTATTTCTGTATTTTTTCCGTTACTTTGTTCGCTATACAGGTTTACAAATTGTTCAATAATTCTTTATAATTAATATTTTTTTAATGGGTATCTTGTTCCAGAGGATGTGATTAATAAAATTTCTATTTTACAAAAACTTCAATGACCCTACGAGGGTTATCGCATTTTTTCTCTCTCAAAAATTTATTGCTTTACATTGTTCTTCTGAATAAATCCGCGAGTGTTGTTTGTTTACTGTTGATAAATAATCCGATACATGTAATTTGGTATGAAGAAATTGAAATTAAAAAAAAGTCTGTTGTATGATTAATTGAGGATGAAGTCATTGCCGTTATTAGACTTGTTGTCCGCGTGTGAAATAATAGTTTGATAATAGTTATCCAGTGGTGGCTGATCTGTAGTAATCTTCCTACAAGACTAAATATTTCACAATTCTCCTAAAATGGATATTTTTCTTAGTATTGTCGAGAATGATCAAAACATATAATAAAGGAATAGAGTCGAAAAGACTGTACAGGTTGTCCCATTTTGGTTGTAATCATACGGTATCTCCGTTATTAGTGAAGATAAAAGGATGCGGTTTGCACAAACCAGTCCCACTTTTTTGTCAAACGAAAGATGCTGTAAACTAAATTTTTATAGCCCTCTTTGCCTCTGAGCTACAGGGTATATCCTGCTATCTGTCTCTTATTTTATTTTAAGAGCCACTAATATTTTTTTTATATATTAGGAATACTTAACTCTCTACCGCTATTTGTAAATCTTGGAAGTTATCGTACCGGAACTTTCAACTATTCCTTTAGCTAATTTACGTGAAATATCAGCAAGATGAAGCTTTCCTTAACAACTTTGAAAATATTAGAATTTTGTTAAATTATTATTTCTCAAATTAATTAATTGGAACCAATTGACCCATATGATGGCCTCCCTGATTCCCGGATTTGTCCATTCTCGATTTCTGATTTTGGGGATTTTTAAAATATGAAATATATCGTGGCAACTACAACAATGTCGAACACATGGAAAATGCTTTAGTAATACAAGCTTTTAGATATTTGCAAACCCATCCCGTTATAATAAATTCCGTTATAAAGAAGAAAAATATGTATTCAGATTCAGTGGTAACAGTTCAAAAGTAAAATATATCAATCCCAAATAAAACTTTAATGTGTGTATGACTATTTTAGTAAATACCGTTTTGATTTTTTTGTTATTTATCACGGCCTACTAATAAAAAAATGATTCATTTTAAATATTGAAGTAAATAGTGAAAATAAATAGAGAGTTATATATATTTTTGAGAAGCTCATAACAACGGATCATATGATTTATAAATATATAGGATGTTCCATTTGAAAAAACATAACTTTAGTTCATATTTTCAAAAATATTTTTCCGTAGAAAAACAGACTATGCCACAGCATTCTACGTAAAAAGTTCTACAAGAATCAGTTTTCACCTTCTCGATATCATCCACAATAACGGAGATACGGGGGCTGTCCCAAATTGCAAAATTTTCGAAAAGACCCTGTAGCTCAGAAACGAAGGGGGTTATGAAAATATTGTTTACAGCATCTTTCGTTTGACAAAAAAGTGGGACAGGCAACCGCATCCTCCGCATCCTCCTATCTTTACTAATAACGGAGATACCATATGATCTCAACCAAAATGGGACACCCTGTACAAGGAACAGATTTCAAAAAATTAATAGGTAGTTGACTATTGATGATCTACAGAATAATTTTTTTGTTTGTTTGTTTCTCTCTTTATTATATCAAAGCATCACTGGGCATCATTTTTTTAAATTTTACTTTCGCGGAACCGTAATCGTGTTCGAAATTATTTTCTATTATTGAAATTTATGTATAGTGTGGTTACTTTATTGGTAAATTCAAGAAATTATGAAAAACTTTATAATCCAACAGAGTTTGTCAAAGAAATCAACAGACGACGATTACGTTCAAATTTAGTTTTAGTTTTTTTGTAAAATAGATGCCATTTTATTTCTTAAAATTATTATCTGTTAAATGCCGATCATTCTGCTTCTTACAAGAAGCAATCTCTATGCGTCACTTTTGATGGAAGGCTGTAATTGTGTCTCGACTAACTTTTATTAGTATGTAAAGCCCGCAATGCTTTACCTCATAGTCATAAGTTTGAACCATAAGGTATAGTATTTCCGAAGTCAAATGGAAGTAGTGAGACTCTTAAGGCATTTATCCAGCCGAAACAGTGATGCAGAAGTTCCCAATAGCGGCAAAAAATCAAAATATCAGAAGTATTTTTTTTAATTATAATAATTTCACTCGTATACTTTTTAATAGTCCATATTTTCAGAATTGCGAAAGTTTTCGAATAAAACGGGCTCATTATTAATCCCTGATAAGAAATGTTCGCGCTTATAAGATTATTAGCTGAAGCTAAAATATTTTGATTAAATAAAATTAGTGCGTTTAACGTTGGTGATAAATTAGCTAAAAACTGATGGTACTCTGAGAAAGTCCAATATTTTCAACTGTTTTCCTTCATGGTAATTCTAGTTTTGACTTATTTGGTACCATAAAAAAATTAAAAAAGAACTTAATGTAATTTAGAACTGCTTAATTTAAAATCACATCTGTAAAATCGCTTATTTCTGGGGCTTACTCAACCGGGTCTTACGGGAAAGTTTTACACATTTTAGGTAAGCTAATACACAAAATGCTCCAAATTGCTCCAAAAAATATGACGTAGGTTACAATTATAAGCCTTTTTTCTTCATAACACCAAAGTTTCATGACCAACATTAACTCACAAATACCTTTTAGGTTGCCTAACTCTCCCGAAAACCACGATTTAGTTTCCCAAAATAAATTACTTATTACAGTATATTAATGCCTGTTTCTTAGGTGAGGTAAAATATTGTTGTTGATTATTTTTAATTAGTTTTAGAAAGGAAACTTTAATGTATTTTCTGTTATTCAATTTAATTTTCGATAGATATACATGGTAAAAATAATTTTTTAATGTGTAATTTTAACTAGCTTAAGTTTTTATTTGTTTTGTGCTTATATATGACATTAAATTTAATATTATTAGAAATCTTATTAGTTGTCAATAATTATTGTTAATATAAACTACAAGGATGTGTCAATGTGTCTATGATGCATCAACATTCAATCAAAAACTTTTATCAAGAATGTCATGCATCTTCTACTCATTTTCTCGGACAGAGTAAGAGATCACCAAGACTTCTTCTGTCAAGTAAAATAGAACAGCATCCTGAGGCTGAAAACTTATTATAGATTAAATTATTCTATTTTTTTATCCATTTGCTAAATCCATCTTAAATATATTATCCATCTTATCTAGAAGCTTTAGGATAATTTTTAGTTTCTTTTTCTTGCAAAATAAAAACACTAAATCACCACAATACACCAAAACACTTTTACTTTTACACTGGACGCGCGTTTCGCTAACCATGTTAGCATCATCAGCAGATGATTATAAACTGTTGAAAAAAACTGAGTAAACTAGTTTATAATCATCTGCTGATGATGCTAACATGGTTAGCGAAACGCGCGTCCAGTGTAAAAGTAAAAGTGTTTTGGTGTATTGCGGTGATTTAGTGTTTTTATTTTGCTGTGTAACACCAAAGGTTCCAACCCTCAACTGTAATTCTTTTTCTTGCGTATTAAATTCTTGTAACTAAGTTCTAATTATAATCTAAGTATAATATTTTTACCACAGATAATTACAGATATTTCTAAATTATATAGAACATTTAAATTTAATTAAATGGTTGTAAATGAACAACTGTTTCCATGTAATGCGAAAAGAGCGCTCAGTCTTTTAGATGACTTAGTCAACTTAGTGTTACTTTCATTAATAGGCAACTACATAAAATATATACAGAGGTATTTAGTTTCTTTTTTATTCTCATGGAGATGAATATAAATATATTTTTTAAGTTGAATTTAAGTAATACTTATTGTTAACTAGTTCTGAAAAAAGGATTAATTATATTAAAAAAGAAATGCTAATTCTATTGTAAGGGGCTGAAAATAAAACCCTATATATCTATTTATGTGTTTACACAAACTATTTTGATTTTTTAAACTTTATGAAAAATATAGTACTAAATTAATATGATATTAAAGGCAAAATAATATAATTAAATTTTTTACAGCCAATTTAAGTACACTCTGTATACATAATTCAATTTTATGAATTCAGAACACCACTTATATACTTAGAAAACCACATTTAAAAAAAAATAATTGTAAAAAATGTAGTAGTATCTAAGCTGAGAAATTATTTTTCGCCACTTTCGTTTTCGGCATAACTGTGCGACGCCGACAAAGGCAGTGCCCAAAATTAAGAGTCACAATCTATTTCCAACTGACTTCAGAGAAACTATACCTCTGCCAAATAAATAGAACAGCCTAATATTAGGTTATAAAAATTTCGCAACATCTAATTCCGTTAACTGGGTACATGAAAATTTATAATAACACATCTTCAAAATTATTTTAATATGACCACAGAAAAAAAGGCCACAAGCCGCGCCACTGGCTAACTTAAATTGATAATATTTAATTTGATAATAAAGAAACGAGCGATTTATGGAATTTGATGTACGCAGAAAATAAATTAACTGACGAAAAACACGTATCAGACAAGATGGTACCAAAGAAGAAACACATTAGCAGATAAACTAAATTGATAAAATATTTTGATATTGAAAAGTACCGAACAATTAAAGGAATTCGATTTCGAAATGTATTGACGGAAAACATAAATTAGACGGTACCGAATAAGAAACAAAAATATTCAAGATGTCGAATTTTTGGAAATTTGGCTTTTCGGTTGTTAATATACTCCAAGACTTTCAATTCCATTCAAAAATAGTTTTTTAATGTCATAAATTATAATTAATAATTGTTATAATATTAGCGATTTTGTTTGTTCTTGATTAATAATAAAATAGAAATCTAAAAAGTAAAATAGTTATGATTCATGTTTTTTCATAAAATTTCATTGCGTAAAATCGTAAAATCCAAACGAAAACCAGCTTGTCAATAGTAAAACAGATTTGCTTAACCAGCAAAAAATTGTTAACGTTTGAGGGGGTATATTCCCCCTTATGGACAGAAGCGATAAACACAAACAATAAAGAAAAACTATTTAAAATGTCTAAATGTAACTACTACGAGCATACTTTTTTAGCAGACACATCTGTTATAACCATTTATGTTCTGATAGATTTAATTTTTATTTAGAATCTTTCTTTTTCATATCAAAGCGGGTTTTCAAAGCGATGCCAACTTTTTTTTCAACTTTACAAAAATCCGTAAAGTTTTTTTAGGGGTTAACATTTTAAAAAATGATAAATACTTGAATTACAGTTGGAAAATTTTGGACAATATTGATTTGAATTTAGGAGGGTTTGAAATTGCTTTAGAGGAAAAGTTTTGGAACAGTTGAAAACAGTTTTGGAAGTGTCACTGAAAGACGGAAACCGGCGCTTCTGTTCACACTTGTCATTTTGATAGTTGAATACATTCAGTTGATATAGTTCATTGATATTGATACATTCAGTTGATTCATAGACATTCGTTGATTTCGTAAACATAAATTATCTATAAATTATCACTTCTTCGAGAAGTATGTTTTACGATTAGCGTATTAGTTACACAATATTCTGATGTATTGAAAAAGATGAAAATATCATTGATGGTGGGCCAGGCAGAGAGTTTATGCAGAACAAAAAACGTTTTCTTAAAAGTTGACAAACTGAACGAAAAAATCCGTTCTCACACTGCAGTTTGTATTCATCGTTCAGTCAAATCGAACAAAAGTCGAACTAACTTTCTCTTTCACTGAAAGCCTGAATATACTGTTCAGTTTTACTGAAAACTTGTCCTCGCTTTCGTTATTCGATCAGTAACACTGAATCAGTCATAGCTAGTTGTACTGTAAAATGAGACCATGCGTTTAGTAAGTATAATTTAATTATTTCTCATTTTCTCTCAATTAATTTATTTCTCATTTTCAAATTAAATTACACTGAATTAACTGATCTTACCAGCGAACAACAATCATAAACAGAGTGAAACTAAAATGATGGACACTTATTTTAATTTTCAATTAAGGTGGGCTAACCTTAAATTTGAACAAAAATATTTTAATAATATGATAATTTTTTGTTATTATAAGTTGCGAATTTCTAGTCTAAATTTCTTCTCCTAGGAGATGCGATACCTTGTCTTTGATGGGGAAGCTTCTTGTCGGGTGACAGGGGGAATCCCCTTTAGCTGGGTCTAAGGAGCATCTCATTGTCTTGTCCCTGGCTGTAATGTCGTGGCCAGGGAATTGCACCAAGACGCATAACGATGCTAGATGGGATTACCCATGCCTGTATCACAAGCTTCGCTAGAACTCCAATGTAAAGGCATCGAGTTGACTAGTCATCAACTCGAGGGAGGAAAGCCATGGTCAAGTTCTCACAATAGGAATCTGACCTCAAATCCAAGGAAGCAATAGAGAAAGAGAGATATATCATCTATTATAGATTCGGGACAACCCCAGTATCAGGTCTGAGGAGAGACCAAGTTAGAGAGGTGGAGAAAATGGAGACTCGCTCTTCCAGCGCGTCCACCTCACAGGTACCTCAGCGAGAGACAAGTTCCTCGACTGTGAAGGGCACAGAGGGCCAAAATGGCCAAACCCCAACCGTGAACGAACGTATACACTTGGAGTAGGTAGATGGCCATTTCTCGGAGGAAGAGCATCTGTTGTCAGAGGAAGACGGGAAATATCCTAGAAACGTAGGTTTGCCACCCTGGTTCAAAAAAAATATTTTTTTTAATTTATATTAAGCAAAAATAATTAATAGTTTTGATGATGTAATGAATATTCCGTATGGTAAAAATACTTTTCGATATTTACACATTCTACTTTAACCTTTTTCAGATAAATCACTTATTCCGACTTTGGCCCAGATTTTTCTAAGGAGCTGCAAGGCATTCCACATAATAAAATCTGTTTTTACTGCCATGCCAATAGAAAAAGTACATACCATTAAACTAGTCGTTATTGTTTTGGCTTGGATAGATTTATTTTTTTAATCTGTGATTTAAATCAATTTAAGTACTTTTTAAGCAAGTAAACACAGGTTATTATAGTTGGGATTAAAAGTTTTGGTGTTATAACAAAAAAATAAAACACTAATTTACCACAATAAATCAAAACACTTTACTTTTAAACATTGAACGCGCGTTGCGTTAACCATGTTTGCATTATCAGCAAAACTAAATAGCAAAACTAAAACTCAAAACTAAAATTTGCTGCTGATGTTAACAGGGTTAGCGATACGCGCGTCCATTATTTATAAATACAATATTTTGATGTATTGTGGTGAATTAGTGTTTTATTTTGCTGAATATATAGATGGTTAAAATTTAACATTTCAATTTTATGCAAATTTTATTTTGGTTATTGAAAAATCTCAGTACTTCGCCTCCGAAGTAGAAAACTTAAGAAATCGAGACATTAAGAAGAAAAAGAAATCCATTAAATTACTTTTTTGTAACACTGATAAAAATACAAAAAAATGTATAAAAATATGATAATATAGAATTTAGTGATAACCAGCCAATCAAAGAGGTCTCGTATGAATTCAAGACTCCGATAAGTCGAAAATGACATCACAATTATTAATAAAAATCCTCCACTGGATACAAATAATTAACGTTCTCCACATGAGGCGAAGTGTGAAGAAATTGATAAAGTTCGTACGAACAGTAGCGTCTTGCAGTCTCCCTCCTTATCATCATTTTCGAGATATTTTCTTTGACTTATGTTACATTTATTTTTTAATCAACACTCTTTTTAAATTTGCCGCTATTTTTTGACCTTTCGACCATATTTAACAGAATAAGGATGATATACAGGGAAGATTTTAGTTAAGCTCGAAGACATACCTGATAATGACGTTCATTCAGAAAAATGCAATATCATCCATGCAGTGCTTAATTTTGTACAGGGTTTCACCTGAAGCCTCAGAAAGTGAAATAACAGTAAACAAAAGGCTATCAGAAAATTACTTTTTCTAACGGAATACCCTGTGTATATTTATTTTTACAAACTTGCTTATACAAAAGTTGTAGAGGTTTTAATTAAAACAACTTTGTTAATAACCTCTATTGCCGAAAAATGTAAAGAGGGCGCAACCCAAAGAATGACGCGTAAAGCGTAAAAAAGGATAAAATCCAAAATAGACGGACACTTCCCATATCAAATATATGGGCAAACCTGTAATTTTGTCATCTGCTTTTTAAATAAAATCTAACTGCATTAAAACTTTTAATTCTCCATTTTTTTATTCTTCCCTTATATTTTACCTAAAGTGATTGGTCTAAATAGATATAAGCGTAGAAGGTACCGTATTAAATATCTCTGAAAACAAGGAACAGCATTTGAATCAGAATTTTTCCAAAAAACAAATATTATATTTTCTGTACAGAATCTTAAAAGTACGGTGCTATGAAAAAGTTTTATGATGAAGCATATTTTGGATCATGACAGATAAACAATTCTAACAGCGCTTTCAAATTGAGCGGATCGTCCGCGCCTTCGAACAAATACCATGAGTTTTTATGAACAACATCCGGACGGAACATACGCGACCCATGTGAAATTGTTCATATAACAGCGCTTTCAGATTGAGCGGAGCGTCCGCTCCATGTGAAAGCGCTGTTGTGAAAAATAACATTAGGTTTTTTGACTGTCAAAGTCCGCTTGATCTTAAAACTCTTTGATCATTCAGTACAATATTTTAATTGGTACTCTAATGTTGTTATCTCTCTATACTTTTAAGTATATCAAAACACGTTTTTTATTCACATTAATATAGACAAAACAAATTTAAGATTTTTAAAACATTTCGTAATAAGGAAATTCTGAAGTTTTTTTGATTAATGAAATGTTTCTGAAAGGTTTTGTGTTTTGTAAATGTTTATATATTTTCGAAAATTTTGAAATGACACAAATTTTGCTTGTTATGATACAGGGTGGTCCGAACTGTATTCCAGAAACATGGGCAGCATATTCTGCAAACAAAAATAAGTAAAAAAGTTCGTATAAATGTATGTCTTAAAATGCTTAGTTTTGTAGATACAGGGTGTAGAACTTTAATTTTTATTTCGATTTTTTTTCAAATAATTTCTGAAGTAACGTCAATATTTGAATAAACATTAGTGTCTGCGAATTTTTTGACATGAGAAATATGATTTTGATGTCAATATGACTTTTGTTTATAGAGTGCGACACCTACATGTGTTTTAAGAGTAATAACTTTTTGAAGAGTAATAACTTTATGCCCGTAACTGTATAATACTACTGAGTGGAAAAATATACACTTTCGTGATTGTTTACGTAAAAAATGCCTCTTGGTAAAAATCGCTAGGAACAACCGAGTTATTTGACTGAAATGATAAATTTGGGAACTTTGTATTTTTTTAAATCATAAATTTTTCTTCTAAAAAATTATGATTTTAGTCTAATAGCTATTTAGTCAACATGTTCAATTTATGTCAATGATGACATGTATTGATAATTTCGATTCCAAATATCTCGAGAACCATTACTCGTAGCGATTTTTACCAAGAGATCTTCTTTGCATAAAAAACGTCGTGAATATATATTTTTTTACTCAGTAATTTTATACAGGTACGGACGAAAAGTTATTACTCTTCAAACCAGTTAATAAATATGTAGGTGGTGCCCTCTACAAGTAGGAGTCATATTGACATCAAAATTTTCATGTCAAAAGTCTCCCAGACACCAATTTTAATCCAAATATTGACGTCACTTCATGAATTACTTAGAAAAAATCGAAATAAATATGAAATTTGTACACCCTGTATCTCCGAAATTATTTGAAAAAATCGAAATAAAAATGAAATTTCTACCTCCTGTATCTCAGCATTTTAGGACATACATTTATAGGAACTTTTTTACTTATTTTTATTTGCAGAATATACCGCCGAAGTTTCCGGAATACAGTTCGGACCACCCTGTATATCAAAATAATAAATAATAACACTCATAAAGGATAAATAAAATACTAAAATATAATAATACAATCAATAACAAGGATAAATCAAAATTTTGAGTCACTTTCCTTCAGTTGAAAAATCAGAACAGCAACAGCATTTTGTTAATTAGACTATTTTAAAATATACATGTTTTAGTAAGTATAAGCTTTAACTGGAAACCTCGTATTTTATATGTGTAATCACTATTTTTAATTTTTAATTAAGAGTTATACTGAATCCAATGCAAAACAGTCATAAATATAGTTTGATAATGTC
Source organism: Sitophilus oryzae (assembly GCF_002938485.1). Lineage (NCBI taxonomy): Eukaryota > Metazoa > Arthropoda > Insecta > Coleoptera > Curculionidae > Sitophilus > Sitophilus oryzae. The sequence goes on from NW_022145749.1 coordinate 1,261,684, forward strand.
TGATATAAGGTGTCAGAAAATTGATATAATGCGTAAATAAAAATATTTATTGTCAAAATATCATTAATTTGCCTGTCGTTTTCTAGAATACAAATAAATGATCTTCACCCGATCAGTATTGAACGTTATTTTGTAAATTACGCATATATTAGTATTAATTAACAAGATAACGATTTTTTAAATATAAGAATGTTTAATCTAGTACTATTAGTAAACAAACGTAATCGTCGTTCATTCAAAAAATTCATTATTTTCAAATTCTGCATTATGTTAATCAACAATCTTATTAAGCCCCGTTTACACATAACGTTTTACCTGTCAGTTTTAAGTGTCAGGTAAAAGATTGAAGATCGTCTAGAAAACTGACACCAGTTGTTTTATCTGTAGCATTATGTTTAGTGAAAGGATTTTACTACAAAAATGAAAGAATTTTACTACAAAAAATGAAAGAATTTTACTACAAAAATATGCGGTTTAAATTTCATTTGTCAACACGCATATAGTTCATATCAAATAAACTTTTGGTCACGTGATTAAGCTTTACCGGCACAGCGTTGCCCACTTTTACATATTTTTTTTATAATCAAAATATTTTAGGAAACAAAAGTAAATTAATTATAAATATATAAACAGTTTTATATCAACAAAACTCACCGTCTTAACAGCACTTAAGTATAAAGGGTCATTACTACCACTTTTCCGTTCAAAATATTCTAATAAAGTCTCAATGAGTTTTTTACGGCTATTAAGCTATCTTGCACCACTTCGCACTAAAAGAGGTTCTAAAAAAAACAATGGTCGACTGCAAGGTCTGCTAGTAAACATTTTTAAGCTTAAAGTATCACAACACTATTTATTTAAACCAAAAAGTCGTAATAAAAAACTAAAATGTCAAAACAGTCGACAATGTCAGAAAATAAATAAATAAATGTGGCAACTGGACATTTTTTACAGCAGAGTTACCACCTGAATCCCCAGCGGAAAATTTAAATTCCGGTTAGTCAGCCCGGCGCCGAATATGTCCATGGTTGGTAACAATGAGCTTAAAAATTGCGCCCACGGTTACGTAACTAAAAGTTTAATAGGTATTAAATATAGCTAATTGTAAAAATTCGTAACCAGTTTTGTAAAATTACATAATTTTGGGAAACTATGGAAAAGTATTAGATTTTTAAGTCGCTTTTTTTGTAAACTTATATTTACTTCTGTGTGGGCAAAACGACAGTTTTGTTGTCGAACTGAACAGCCGTTTATTGTATAACTCATTAACGCCACTTAATGCAAAATCTTAAATGTGAGTGTAAAACTATACTTGATATATTGAACTTTTAATGTTTATAACATTTTTAATATAAAAACTTATGAATATACCAAGTGCCTTTACACTTAAATCTATTATTTTTCAAAAATGAAGTTAATCAAATTGAGCAGTCATCGAACGGCTATTATACAGATAATTACTAATTTATCCATATTATTTCTGTAGGTAGATAAATAATATATAAGCTTTGTAAATAAAATAAATATGTATTAAAATACCTATATTATTAACCGCCATTAATACAGCAAATTATAAAAAATGAAAAGTTTTTTAAACAACCAAGTTTGGGATCTATGGAAACTGTAACAGACGTATCTGCTAAAAACTAAAGTGTTCTTGAATAGTTGTATTTAGACACTTTAAATAGTTTTCTCTTTTTTTCTTTTCGTGCTTTTGGTTTCCTTTTGCATTCAATGCAGTGGTGTTTACAAAAAAAAACCTTATGTTGTATTTCTATTTCAGTGAAAAACCCACACTTTTGTGGCCCCTCACTCGTACACAAATATTAGAAATATTGTTTCTAAAATGTATGATATAATTTTGTGGTTCTCAAAGTAGTTATCATTTAAAAACCTGTTGTGTCTGGATATAGCTGAGCAAGAAATAATTACTCCTGATTTTTAAAAGAATGAATTCTTTTGGAAAGGTTTGTCTTTCTTTATGTTTATGGATTTCCGGAAATTTTGAAACGGTAGACACCTGTGTCACAACCTGTGTGTCCTGCGTATAAATAAAACTCACAAAGAAAGATAGAGAACACTAAAAAAATAATAAAACAGTAGATGACACTTTTATTATAGAACAAAACATTTATACATTATTTTTTCCAATTAAACGATAAGAGGACTGTATAAACTCATACTCTAAATATATATTTGAAAAGATTGTAAAAAATGTTTATCAATAGATTTCAAAAGTTACTTTCCTGACAATGTATATTTCTCAGGAGGCTATCCAATTAAAAATAATTAAATATGTCAGTCTTTAAAAAATCGTAAATACCAAGAAAAAGTAGTAGGTTAAGAAAAAGAAGGTCTCAAAATGAATTTAGCAAAAACCAAAGTAATGTACAACGAACTAATAGACAGAAAAGCCATTCTAATAAATAACAAAACACTGGAAATAGTAGAACAGCTAAATTAATAAAAACACAGCTCGGGATCTCTACTACCAGAAATTAACAGAAGAATTAAGTTAGCATGGAGTGCTTATTGCTTATGGAAGAAAATCATATTCAAATCTAGAAGGCCACTTTATCTAAAGAAGAAAACATTCGATGTGTACTACCAGTTATGACTTATTCATGCAAAACCTGGACACTTTAAACGGACATTATAAGGAAACTACAGGTAGCACAACGCTCAATGGAACGAAATATGCTGGGAATAACCAGAAAAGACCGAAAAAGAATAACGTGGATACGACAAAAGACCCAGGTAATAGATGTTATCCAAATAATAATAATAGCTCCCGTATATAGCGTTTAACGCCTTTGGAGTAGCAAGGTATAGCTTGCTATAATACTAGAGCCGTTCGGTATACAAGGAAGGTAATGTGGCTAGCACTACGTTTCAACCGCCTATTATTACCTCAGGATTGTGAATCCCAAGTACTCATTTAAGGCTGAGTCGACCTAGGTACCCAAACTATTTTTATTTTAATAAAAATAGTTGGCTGATGAAATGCAAGGTAAGAACAGATGGACTACACAAATTACAGCATGGTACCTACGAAAAATTAAGAGACGTAGAAGAAGACCAAACCTGAGATGGGGCTATAATATTAGGAAATTAGGAATGATAACTTAGGCCCGCATAGCGAACATTAGACAACAATTGGCCCTACAACAAAGAGAGTTTCTAAATATCTGAGGGAGGCTACATCATATTTGGATATGGTTGAATAAGCTGAGAATGATGATGATGACTAAGAAAAATCTAAAAAAAAATTTCCTAAATAATATTCTATAATTTTATTTTTGCCTTTTTTCTAAATAATATACTATCATTTGACAAATATACACGCTGTCCAATAAAAAATAATTAAATATGTCAATCTTTACAAAATCGAATATATTAAGAAAAATCTAAAAAATCCATCTCAAAAGATTTTTTTTTTCTAAATAATATGCTATAATTTAACAAATATACAGGCTGCCAAATAAAAAATAATTAAGTATGTTAATCTTAAAAGATTCGGAAATATTAAGGATAATAAATTTTTTTTTGGATTTAGATAAACAAAAATAAGTACCTTTTTTTGTTCTCCCAGTATACGTATTATTTAAAAAAAAACTCTTTTAAAATTTATTTCTCTTCTTAATAAAAAAAGCGAAAGCTGTTATATGATGACCAAAAAATCTTAACCAGTTTATTATGGTATTAACTCTTTTATTTATATCTTAATTACTAAAATATAATTTCGATTTTTATTACATAAAAATGAACTTACCATGTATTCGTACATGTCGTTATACACAAGCCGGTTTTCAACATCACTGGCATCCACATCGACTACGTTTGGTATAATTCTCGATAAAACCACCGGAATATATCCCAAAGAGACCAAACTAGTCAATAGAAGCGGGAGTATCATAGAGAAATGAATAGAAATTTTTCAAAAGAACTATATTCGTTTATCGAAAAAAAATTAAAGTCTATTTTACTTTAACCGAATTCTGCAGATGTAAACTGTCATATCAAATCTCCAGCAGCACTGTATATCTTAATCCTTCCAATTTAACAAGTGGGATTGGTTGAGTGTTGATGCTTTTTCAGGACCGTGGGTACAAATCGGGCGGAGTGTAAATGAATTGGCGATAAGCACAAACGAATCATATTTGCGCGTTTGAAGGTGTGATATTAAGTCTTTGCCGATAACATATGCGTTTATATGTATATATGGAGCGCCCCCTCCCCTTTCCCACGTCCAATCTTGAGTACTGAAACTGATGTTTTGCTCATTAATGATTATTTTGCAGATGTTTGTTTTCACCGATTTACAAATAATTGATTGCTTAGGTTAGTTCTGTTAGAAATTTTGTTTACTATTGTTTTGATGTTTCAGTATTTAAGTTTGCCTTAAGAACATCTGGATTTATGTCAAGCTATTGCTTATAATTCTATGTTTAATGTTTTTTAATTTTTGTTTATTAAAAAGGAAAACAATTCCCTAAATTAGTTACTTTTGAATAAAATGAATTTCTTGAAAATAATCTGGATTTTTCGCCACTGGAAAAGAAAACTCCAAATAAAAAAGTAAGGTTTTTTCGGAAATGGAGACTCCAACCTAACGCTTCTAAAACCGAAGTATTATGTTTCCATTTAAACAACAATATGGCTGAGAAGAAACTTTATGTCTACTTCGATAACACAACTTCATCACAATAAAAGCCCAAAATCTCGACCGAACATTAAGTTTTAACGTACATCCATCTAAAACTGCGGAAAAGTTAAAGATCAAAAACAACATTATCCAGAAACTCTGTGGTTCGACATGGGGAGCATCGGTATCCACACTTATTATAGATTGTCTGCTGTAGGACTGTCTTGTTTACTCTGTAGTGGAGTAACTGTGCTCCAGTATGGATTAACGATTGTCACATAAAAAAGATTGAGGCACAAATTAAACAACTATATGGAAATGATCGCTAGCGTAAACAAATCCACCCCAACCCACTGGCGACCAGTTCTAAGCGATATCCAACCATCTCACCTCCGCCAAACCAATTTGCAATGTTAATCAAGGAACATAAAGGAATATAAAAAGATATTTGAGAACTTCCAGTACACAATTACATTAAAAATGCAAACAACTGACTACGTTCCAGAAAACCACCTATAAAAACCGCAAGAACTGCTATAGAAACTCAGTTTAATATTACAAGGAGATGGGTACATGATTGGTCGGAAGCTTAACAAAAAATGCATAACTGAAAGACCACCAGGATTTCTTACCGCGCAAAACCTGGTACACACTAAATCGTATCAAGTCCCAACACGGAAGATGTGCATATTTCCTAAACAAATGGGAAAAACTTTCATCTTCCTCATGCAATTGTGGGGAGGTCCAAACGAATAAACATTTTATAGAGGAAAGTCATCGACCATACGAAGGTTGCTCCGAAGATTTCCTGACCGCAAAGCTGGAAGCAATAGAATATGTAAAATGTCTAGATGTTTGTTTGCTATATATTGTTTTAACGTTTTAACTAAATAAATAATAAAGGTTAGCTAAACGCGAATCCGATGTTAACCGTAAAGTGTTTTGATGTATTGTGGTGAACTTCTGCTTCTTTTATATTGTCATTTTCGATACATTTTTGATTAACAATTATAATTTATTATATTCATTCCATTCTCTTCTAGCCTTCTTAATTGACGGTAATAGGTGAATCCGGAGTAGGTATGCTGTTCCCAGCAAAGCTATCTTCTGTACTTCGCTCGTTGATGGGTGGCCAGGTATAAGTTTGATGAAATTACTATGCCCTTTAGTAAGCGTACCCAGTGCATCAATTACTACTGGGAATACTTTCGTCTTCTTGTTCCACATTCTGCTCATTTTAATTTCAAGATCTTTATACTTGCTGATCTTCTCTACTTCTTTCGCTGATATTTATATCTTATTATTATGCTGATATTTATATATTATTTATTTTTATTTATTATATTATTATTATATACTATATTAATTTTTATTATATTATTTCAACAATTTAGTTACAAAAACATTTCGACTACAATTTGGTCTTCATCAGTTTATCAACATGTATTCATAAAATATAAATCACACACATATAGTTATACAATAACCATATAACTCACAAAATAACGTAAAATATAAATAAAATACAAAGTTATAAGTCGCTCAATATAAGTTTATCATAGCGATCGTTGTTACAGAATTTTATTTTTTATTCCTCATTATTTCAGTATTTCTGAATAATTGTCATCACAAAATATAGTAGTTTTTTAGCCAAATATTTAAACTGAAAAGAAATCTCTGCATTATGTGTAAAGACGTTGCTAGGGCAGGTATTTACCGGAATATTTATAAAAACTACAATATGATCGAAAAAAAAACGGCGTCAGCGATGGCTATGAAATGAAGATCGCCGTCACTTTATATGGGGATTGTCAGCGATCGTCAATTCCAAGCCAATAGGTTGCCGTTTTTTTTCGATCATACGGTAAAAGAGCTTTATAGATTATAGAGCATGCAAATGGATTATAATCTTTAGAATCATTTTAAGTCACACAAGACCCTCCTTAAAATACTTTTTTCTAAGATTACGCAAAAAATAGCTATTTTTTACACTATCTACTGTATTAAAAGTCAAATTTTTTACACTAGTGCAAAAGTAACTTGTTTTTTGCACTAGTGCAAAAACACCTTGACATTATTAATGACAAGTTGAACTAAAGAGAAAAAATTTGTGAATTTTTGTAAAAATTTGTGAAATCCTGGAAGGTAAACCAAGTACTAGTACTGGACACCTCGCAGCAACATTCCGCAAAAGAGTTATAAGTGAAGAACAAGAACCCGACACCTCTGCGAGCACAAATTCAAAAGACTACTGGAAATGAAATTTGTCCATCAATTACCTTTGTGAATTGTTCAAACTGCGACATTAAAATTAAAATCAACTCAAAAAAGTTATTAAAAAAAAATTGATTATAGTGTAGTAGTAATCTGAGAATTACTGTAAAAACTTTTTAATAAACATTTAAATAAAAATTTCAATTCGATCGTAGAAAAAATGTTTTGTGTGCAACATATGCAAAAAGCATATTTGCTGCACTCAGCACTCAGCATGATGCGTCTTGGAAGAAATATTTCCTTTTTGCACTAGTTATACAAATTACTAAAACGGCTTGTATGAAAAACCTTGTATAATAGGGATCGAATAGTAAACTGTGTCTTAATTAGTTTTATTTGACATTCTATAGAAAATGTACTTACTTCAGCGATGTTATTTAAATCAGAATAAATGTCAAATCGAAAAGCACATACGACAATATAATTAAAGGAAAGGTTGTTTAACAATATCTTTTGAGGAAAGTTTTAAATCGGAAATAATTAACATTTCCAACTAATTAGAAACCTAACTTATTTCGATTTAAAATACTTCAGCGGAAATTTTAGTTTAAAACTTAATTAAAGCGAAATATAACGAATCCGTATTTACTTATGTAGAATCACTGTTTACATAACAATAATTGAACATTTTGTAGTTTTAAGAAGACCTTCTGCAGATTAATAACCTTGAACTGGTTCAAATTTTTACAAATAATTAACATTTTTCTCTCACTTCTAAAATCGCTGTGTATCTTTACTGTCTTTATGAAAAGAAAATATCTTGGACAAAAATATCCATTGTGATGAATAAAAAAAGAGAGAAAAAGATTTTCAAAAAGAAAATTCTACCGCTTCAACTCCCAGTGGATGACATACCAAGAATGTACCGGGTGTCCCACTAAGAATAGCTCTCGGCTGTATCTCGGAAAGTATTAGTCGCAGGGCCTGCGGAAAAAAATATGTATTTATAACTAAAGATCTATGAGAAATTGCTGAAAATTATTTCCAAGTTTGTAAAATGGCCGCTAGGGGGCGCAACTGCTCTAGAAAATAAGGAAATAGAATTTTTACAGAATTTTGCCTAGATAATGGGTACTATAAATATAATAGCTTCATAATCTTCAGTAAATTTTGGATTTTCTTTGTTGTTAGAGCCATTTTCCCCTATCTGCTAAAATAAACTGGTGGGGGAAGGTTAGATCTATCTTTATTTAAATGTTAATAACTCCGGACTGGATGACCGGAATTCAACAAACGAGGGCTCGTTTAAAAGAGCGTTTCTTACTCTATATTTTGCCATAAAATAATAATAATAAGGTTTTGAATGTAGACGCTAGGAGGCGCTTTCTTACAAGTTAACAAACATATAGCGTTTTTTCAAAAAAATTAAATACAATAGTATATGTAATTTTAGGTGATAGTAAAGAGTAGTAAAAGCTTAAAAAGACAGCGAAAACCGCACTGACATCTTCTTGCAAACCGAAGATATTAGCAAAATTATAATAAATACCAAAAAATAAGCCCTTAATTTACCTGATTTTTACAATATGGTATCAGTAGCCCTCTTGATTATGCCCATTCTAACAAAAACTATGATAGAAACAGTTAGTTTATTTTAAAATCGATACTTTTTTTTTGGTATTTATTATAATTTTGCTAATATCTTTGGTTTGAAAGAAGATATCAAGATGCGGTTTTCGCTGACTTTTTAAGCTTTTACTACTCTTTTATAGCTAAAACTACATATACTATTGCATTTAATTTTGCATTTAATAAGGCAAATACTATTGCATTTAATAAGGCCCCCTAGCGTCGACGTTCAAAAGCTTATTATTATTGTTTATATGGTACAATATAGAGTAAGAAAGGCTCTTTTGAACGAGCCATCGATTGTTAGATTACGATCATCCAGTCCAGAGTTATTAATATTGAAATAAAAACAGATCTAACCTTCCCCCACCACTTTATTTTGGTAGATAGTGGAAAATGGCTCTAACAAAAAATATTCTATTACTTATAGTACACCTTATCTAGGCAAAATAGTGTAAAAACTCCATTTTCTTATTTTTTGTTTCAGTTGCGCCTCCTAGCGGTCGTTCTACAAACTTGAAAATAATTTCCAGCAATTTCTCATAGCCTCTTTAGCCATTAATTTGACTAGAACCGTTCTGCTTCTCAAGTGCAAACCAATTTAAAGCGGAACTCAAGAACCTGGAAGACTCCATCCCTAACCTGGAATGGGAATCCTCAAACGGTCTAAGACACTCAAAGAAATTTCTCAGAACTTACGACGGAGACAAATCAAAGATTTTCCTTGATTTATGTAAGAACAATCTTTGGATTATCACGGGGTTTTTAACAATGTCTCCTCATCGAACACCTCAGTAAATTGTAACTAAAAAAACGACAAATGCAGATTTTGTGGGAAAAATAGGGGAACACCAGAACACCTTATCAGTGAGTGCGCCGAAATGAGAACCATTCGTGCCATGAAGTTTGGTACGACTGATGGAGAACTAATTTCTGTAAAACCGTCTCAGATGCTAGCTTTTATCTAAGCTCTGAGACTGTATGATGAGTTATAACTTGTCATAACTCGAGAAAGAGGGACATACAACAAAATAGATCTGTAAAGTCGTGGTGATATACGCAACTATACATTCTATATTCTACAAAGCCGATTTTAAATTCTTTGCTTTGTTAAATCACTCTACAGAGTGTTTCAAACTAAGCCAAAATAAGAACTTTTTTTTCCTCTTATAAGACAAATGAGGACCTTAATTTTAAATTTTTAATTTATGAAAAGACTAAAAAGGTAAATAATTTAACTACACATTGCTTAAAAAACTATATAAATCTTTACTAGAATAAATAATATATTGAACTTTAAAATAAGGAAATATAAAATTTAAGTTCTGTATAATATACATATTATACAGATCTATTTATGTAGTAGAACATATATAAAATCGAACATATTATGATATGTTCGTTTTTTCGTGCCGCGAAATAACTCTCGAACACTCAGAAATGCTTTTTTAAAAATTTATTTATTACAAAAAAAAATGGTTTTAGTACATGTGTATGCTATGATGGTTGACAATCAACTACTGAATTAAATGAATTAGAATAAAAAGTAAAAAAGTATATGTCAGCATAATTGTCTTGGTGGGAACGGCTGTCTCTCTTCTTCTTATTGAAGGATAGTCTTCTGATATATTTCGCGAGTGTCTTGAATCTTTCCTGCCTGATTATCCTTACAAATTTGTTGTTAATTAATAGGTTATTAATATTTTTCCACTTAAACTAAAATTTGAGCAGATAATAATAATATATTCATTAAATAGAGCATTTATTTGCTTTGTAACCTATTTTAATTAGTAGTTTTTTGTACAGTAGTTAAATCTTTCGTTGTAAAAGTTATTATCCAGAAACAAGAGATTTCCTAACGTTTCATGTTAAAACAAATTTTTACAATTACGTGTGTAAGGCCATTAATTATTCAAATAAATTATTATAAGTTTGCCCTAGATTGATATGAGCCTTGTGTGGTAAAAACATTATTTCGAAAATTTCCGTTAATATTTTAACGATTAAAAAAACGTGGATATATCGATATGTTCTCAACATATATGCTGATGTGTGCTTAGTTGTCTTTTTCGAAACAATTCTGATTGAAATAAAGAATAGAAAATTAATTTAATAATTACTTTGTAATTACTTCATACTTCCCTAATTACTTTGTATTTCAAAACAAAATGTGATAATTTAAACATAATTTGTAATAATCTTAAAAATATAATAATGCTACTGCCATAACTGCTAGGATTGCAATTATGATTTATACAGAGTGTCCCAGAAATAAGTGCAATTATTTTAAGGGGCGACAGATCTCTATAAAAGAACCATATTTTCTCTTTAACGTTTTCAAATAAGTCCAAAATAAAGGAGTTATTTTACTTTGAAAATTTCCAAAAAATGACTTTTTGCTAAAATTTTGAGAACCACTGGATTTTTTCTGGATTATCTTTCTTGTAAATTTAATCTACTACCAATGTTGCCATATTATCAAGAAATTACTTTTTTTAATAAAAACTAAAAAAAAAATACAAAAAAATGTTCAAAAAATTCCGAATTTTCAATTTTTTTTTCGCGAAAATAACCTCATATAGGCGTGTTTCTGAGGTTGAACTATACTACCAGTTAAAATACTTGCACTTATTTCTGAGACACCCTGTATAAGGGCTTAATTCTAATTTTAAATCTAATTACTAAACCTTATTTTAACAATGTGATGCACCAGTTTGCCTTCTAGGTAGTACCGGTAGTACTTTCAAAGTCTATTAGACTGGATTGGGGCTCTTAATCGGCACTGCCTTTGTCGGCGCTATTGTCTGCTTAATAATTGGCGCTGCGCGTCGTAGTTTGGAAAAACAAATTAAAGCTCCGCGCGCACTGAAGGGGTATCGGCGCGAGCGAGCGGCACGTAATTTTCAGTTTACATTGAAATAAACGTAAGCCCGCGCACCGCATTAGATCGGTGCGCTTCGAGCTATCGGCGCCATTCGCGGTAATCGGCGCCATCAGGCGAAATCAGAGAATGCATGGGAGGGAGACGAATAGTCTACGCCGAGCGACTGTTTTTAGTGGAGCGGTTTTACATTAAACATGTCCGATGAATTATTAATCCAAAGTGTACGAGACCATATCTATGCGGTTTTTTATAAAAAAATTCTTACAAGCACGTAACCCATATTGTTTAATACACTTATTCAATAACTTGTGAGGGTCCCCCGTTTTTGGAGAACGCTCACGGACGCCGAGTTGCCTTGGTTCGGTTCCTCGGGTGCCACCCCCAAAGTTTAAAGTGTTTGAGAGACCACTAGTGCCAGTACGGGTAGCTTTTATACAGTGGAGATACCAGGGAGTGATGAGATGAAAAGAAAATAAAACACAATTAACTACAGCGTAACAGTAGGTTTTTATTTAATAAATTAAATATGTACAAAAGTAATCAAAGAAAGTTCGCGTTCTCTAATTGTAACAATAATAAAAATAAAATAAATGTTTAGTACCTCGTAGAACAAAATTTACACTAACAACCGCGTACCTCTAGAGTTCTGATCGATTATTCCCGATACGTAGCTCTCTGACTGATTCTATCACGCGACCTGAAGACGCGTTCCCGAAGTGACGTTCTATTAGACACGACGACGCGAGTTCCAGATCGGCGTCGGATTTAGCGGCGTCCTAATGAACACCTACGTAGGTACCGGAGCAACACACTCTACCACGACGCGACTCTCTAAACGGCGGCGACGCCGTTACAGGCGTCCCGATGGTCACAGCTAAATATTGATCGGAGCGGTGTCCTTTTTGACAGCGAAATACGGACCCCGGATCGGCGTCGGAGTTAAGTCCCTATCATTCTAGTATAATACTAATCAACACAATATACAGGGTATCCCAGAAATTTTATGAACTTCATTACAAACTGAATTAGAAAACCTTCCGATTAAACCCATTTATTTCTCATCTCGTTTTGATTAGCTCACATTATTATGGAAACCGAATTTAAATATCGTCAAAAAACTTATCATATTATTTAATTTTTGGTTTGTTTTGACGTTAGTAATAACAGCTGATAAATAGTCATCCTATGTTACTATGTTGATCGGTTCGTACAAGGTACAAATAGAGAAAGTAATATTTATGTTTGAATAAAATATTTGTACATATATCAACCGTATGATAGAAAAAAAAATGGCGTCCAGTTGGATGGGAAATGACGATTGATGATATTTTCCATATAAATTTACATATAAAATGACACCGACCTTCATTTCATGGCCATCGCTGATGCCGTTTCTTTTCGATCATACGGTACTATAAAATAAAAACTATATTTTTTCTTTTTTTAATTTTCTTTGACTTTTTTACTATATTTTAAGGTTTTAAAATCTTGGTTTTAAGTCAGTAGTGAATAAAACGAAACTTTTGTTTACATTTTGTTTAATGATTGACGTTTCGACCAATTTTAATTCGGTCTTCTTCAGAATCTATAAAATACAATACTATTTTATCACTAACAATGTGTTTAATATATAATTTTTCTTACCGCAAACGTAGAATATCATTTATACGTATATTATAGATTCTGAAGAAGACCGAATTAAAATTGGTCGAAACGTCAATCATTAAACAAAATGTAAACAAAAGTTTCGTTTTATTTACTACTGACTCAAAACCAAGATTTTAAAAACTTAAAATAAAATCTATATATATGTGTATAGTATATAAAATTATTTTATAAATGTTTGTAATGACACTTATTTAGATTAAAAAACTAAAAATAGAAGTTTTATTTGACTATTTTTCATATCTAGCTTTGTAGAACAAATTAAACCCTTTTAAATGACACCAAATTTGTTTTAAAATCGGTCAAGCCAAGAGTAATGTAGTATTTTTTATCCCCATCTTCCACTCTATTTCACTAATTTTATGTGGTTTGTTAAGATCGAAATACATTAATGTGTGTTTGATTAAGATCATGTGTGTTTGGTTAAGATCTAAATAATATTAATTTCCCTCATAAAGCATAAAATATAAAAAGTTGCATAAAAATATACACAGTAATAATACTTTATAATTTTCTAAAATACCGAATGAATTTGACTATATTTGAATAAACTTCTCTTCGTCTATGCTCAAATATAGGTACCTATGCTGGTGACGTACTCTCGACCGTTGATCGTGCGATTCCAGTGCGCGGCTACCATCGACTTCCCGACCGGTCGTGTCGTTTGCTCGCGCCGATACCCCTTCAGTGCGCGTCCTTAAGAGTCCAAAACCAGTCCGGTTCATTTGGGAAAAACTATACCAGCTACTACTACTTATATAGATATTCGTTTATCCTATGTTATGTAACAAGTCGAAGTCTGAACTCCATTTTTTATTTTAGCTTAAAATATATGAAAGAGATTGGTGTTGTGCCACAGCCTATACCGGGTATTTCTCAAAAGTGGTTCATCCCTATAATTATTTTTTTCAGATAACCAAACGAGATTTGGTACGTTAGTATATGACATAAATTAGGATAATTTGATTGACGTATTCAATTGTTTTCGGTCACTTCCTGTTTCACAGGAAATGACAACAACTTTTGATTTTTAAATGGCCCCTCGGCATTTTATTACTTTATTCGATAGAAAATGATACTATACTACATTCTAAACCAGTATTTTAAATTTCAATCTAGACTGCAATAGTTGTGTTAAAAACACTAATTTTTAATCAAGGAGCATTGGAAAAATAGATTTGATCGTCTAATGGTTTTTAATCTTGTACTGGCTGGTTAAAATATGCTGAAGTCATATATTTTTAATAATATACTACCTAATAACTTAATTTTTTTCAATTGGAAGGAAGGTTGCCCATTAGCATATTTAAAAAAGGCATATTTTTACGAATAATTTTGTATCACACACTTGGTATTTCGAGTCAAATATTGTCAAATTGTCGTTACATTTATGGCAATGACACCCTAAATTGAAATTTAACATGCTATTTTATTTAATTTAAAAATTTCAAAAGTTGACATATGATATGTCATACTATTCAGAATGTCATTTTCTACCAATCGTAGTAAAAGAATACCGAGGGCAAATCAAAAATTGTAGTCATTTCCGGTGAAACAGAAAGTGACCAAAAACAATTGAGTATGTCAATCAATCCTAATTTATTCATCATCATATAACCTAACATGCCAAATCTCGTTTTTTTATCTGAAAAAAATAAAAAAGTAATATGGGTGTGCCTCTTTTGAGAAACACCCAGTATACCCACCTTGCACCTTGCCGACTTGTAATCATTTGCATGGAAATCTGCGTAATTACCAAGAGAGTCGCTTATCTTATGTTATATAACAAGTTAGATTCTGAGGTTTCTTGAAACTATTACCCATTTATTAAAAATTGCAGTTTATCACAACTTATAAAATCTACTTTGGTGGAAAATCTTTAGTTTAACTATTACCTGAATATTAACCCGAGCCTATAAAACTGTCTCTCAGAGCGGAAAACCCAGTGACATACGTCGTATACGTCCCAGACTGCCTTATAAACCTCTAGCAATTTGTTAGTTCGCTAGTTGGTATGTGGAGCATATGACCGTATTTTTCTTATGGAGCCTGACTAGATATTAGCAGTTTTTTGAGCAGAGGGGCAACGGCCCAGCTATGTCGAAACACCGGTTCCCATTAGAACACCGAAGTTAAGCGACGTAAGGCGATACTAGTGGATGGACGGGTGACCGGTTCGAAACTCTGTATCGTGCTGTTGTCCAATAAAGGCAAAAGTGTAAAATCTATTGACACACACTGCTCATTCACGCCGGTTCGAGGCCGGATGAGATCGGATATCTCGTGAGTAAGAGTTGATTTAGACACTTGCCAAGTCGGTAGGCTATTGACCATGATATGGCCGAGAACCGCGGTTCGGATTCCGCATAAACAAAGTAGGCCCCGTCCAGATTAGCCCTGGGCAGCAAAAAGGAGACGTTAACTGAAATCTTTACTTCACTTTTGAGCAGAGCTTGAAACGACTTTCCAAACTCAGTACTGAAAGCCATTATTTTTTTTTTATCTTTTGTTATAGATATATTTACTTAAATAGAAAATTGTAATTTTTTTATATTGTTGTCTATGTTTTAACTTTTTGGATTACCTTTATATTTAAATAAAGGTCTCCTATTTTTAAACGTGTTTGCAGAGCAATTATTAGTAGAATAGAACTTTTTGAGTAACCCTGTATATCCGACATTAATTAAAACCCTATTAACTGAAGTACATTGAGAATTCCACAATGGAAAACATCTAGAAGGCAAAGTTTATTTTGTTTGTTGTTTCCGACTTAAGACAATCGACACTTCCCGACAAATCAAAATATTTACTCGAAAAGAAACATAATGAAAGGGAAACGCAAATTTATCTGTAAAATGATAGGTTTGATAGTCAGCATACAATTTTATTAATTTTTTAAAAAAAATAACACTTGTCATTCATTACTATTATCTTGAAAGAACACTATTCAAGTTGCAAATTATGACCAATTATTTTCATTTTACACATTCTTAAGGCGATAAGTCACAGTAAACAATAAATACATCTGTAGGGATTTTATTGATGGAAAAGTACTAATGAACAGACAAGGATAATAATATTTCGTATAATATTTTACCGAAACCTTTCGTCGACAACATTAGATATCTAAGTAAAGTAAAACTGGATAAAATCTGATTTAAATATCCCAGGAATACAAGAAATACGTCATAATTTGTTTAGTGTACGCAATATATTTTAAATTCTTCACATAAAGGTAGCCGCACACGCACAGTTTTTTCTCATGGCAAAATTACGAGATTGTTGCCTTAATGATTGTGGTTAAATGCGATTAACCCACACACGGACTGAGAATATACGTCAGTTCGTGACTCAATATAACGTATATTGACGTATATATCAATCGCGTCTACCGTTCCATACGGCAGAAGCTTTGTCATTTTCATATTCAGAGCATTTCTGTTGTATACGTCATCAGCCCAGTTTCCAAAGAGAGTGTTTTTTACCTTAATTCGGCTCAATTTCTTCTAGATTTTCTGCCGATTATGACTATCCGGAATCACTTTTATTACTCTCGTAGCATTCCTTCCTCATTAGGTTTGCCAAAGGCAAGACACACACTTCGTATATTTTAATGAGGTCTTCCACAAATCGACAGTTCACGTTTGGTTAGATTAGGTTTGCCAAAGGCAAGACACACACTTCGTATATTTTAATGAGGTCTTCCACAAATCGACAGTTCACGTTTGGAAAATAATCGTGGTGGACAGCAGTTGGTTAGGTAACATATAGCAAATTGGCAAATTAACTTAAAATGGCTCTACATGCAACGATATCTGGGAGATTTGAACTGTACAGTCCTTCAATTCAGTCCAAATTTCAACGTGTAGTGCCGGTTTTGATAAAGATCTTATCGAAGAGATGAGATCTCCTATGCTGAATATTTTTAACCCTTCATGAATGCTGAATATTTTTAACTGCACAGACCACAGATTTGGCGGGAACTGTACCAGACTATAAAATGGCGAAATTATCTTTTATAAAATCTGAACGTGTAGTGTGAAAAGATCGCTATTGATTTGGTCTTAAGATCTGAACTGTGCGATTTGGAATAGGATTTTGTCAATTTTCTGGACTATATAGTCCACCGGCAGCCTGAAGGTCTTCACCATTATAGACGTTGCCGAATATCTCAAGGCTTAGTTTGGTTAGGTTTATAGTTAGGAGATAGGTTAGTTTAGGAGATATAGGGCAGTACAAACCTTGAGATATTGAGGAAAAATCACCAAAAACTAACCAGTAAGGGAAGATTTAGACTTTCAGGTGCAAATAAATGTATTAAAAAGAGATAAAATACAATTGATAAACAATTCTTTAATAATATATCAAGATAGGATTATATTAAGTTACATTAATTATTAGTGAAAATTTTCGTCTAAATATCTATAAGCACTCGGCTAATCTTTCTGCAAAGTTTGTACACAAATTACGATAAGATGTACTTAAAGCACTAATAAAATTAATGACATTTGATTACGCGGTTAACATCAACCATAAATTGACTTAAAATTACACAATGTTATTATGTAGAATACGCTAACCTTGAGTCATGTCAGTAACCTTCAACTGATAATCTCTCAGCCTTGAAGATTAGACAAAGTAATAAAAACAGAACAAATTATAGGATTGACATATGTATATGGCACAGTCATATAGTTAGGTATACATTTAATAATGATTGTCTTCTTTTAAACTGAAAAAGCGAAAATATATGTATTATTGCGCAAAATACTGAATTATTGTCTTTTGGCAAATGGCCTCATTAAAACACGCTTAAAACAATATTCATTATTGTTTAAAAAAAAAAGATTTTAGCTGACTGTGCAATTAGCCTTCAACCTGCATGATCTATCATGAGATTAGTGTATCATAGCTTATGGTCTTAAGATCGCTTCATTGGAGTCTTTGGCTTTTTGGGTTAAATTGTCAGACTAGCTTCACCCATCTACGACACGGTTGTTTTTGGATGTGCCCTGTCCATGTGTTCACACGAAATGCTATATCTCCAAAATCCATTTTTATTCCTACCAGTAATATTTGCTATATACTAATAGCTGTAAGTATCGCAAACTCTAGGATTCCTCTATTAAACCTACTATTTTTATAAATTGTACTGGTGTAAATTGAGTATTCATGGAGAGGCACTGTTTAGACATTATTCAAAATTACAAAATAAATTATTTAGAGGCCCTTTTAAAAGGAAAAAATATACATCAAATACATTCCTCCAAGCTATACAAAATCACTTACATAGTCATCGAAAAATTTGAGCACAGATACAAAGAATTTTTGATATGTATTATTCTACTAAACGTCCGTGCAACTTGAAAAATATCTTAAGTATTACTGAATGTATTTAATTCTTTATTGGTGCGTTTTGTAAGTGGTAACCATATTGTGAAAATTTCCATACTTGAATGGCTAATAAAGATATTATTGCTAGATATGATAACGGCTTCTTTATAGATTGTGGATGGGACGACCTTACAAGTCTTATGTATCTCATTTTCTTGTGTTATAACTCATCATACAGTCTCAGGGTTTTGACAAAGCCAGTATCTGAGACGGTTTTACTGGGTTAGTTCTCCATCTGCGATATCAGTAGTACCAATGTTTATGCACGAATGGTTGTCGTCTCGGTGCACTAGTGATGAGGTGAACCAACATCTGCATTCGACGTTGTTTCTTAGTTTCAATCTACTGAGGTGTTCATTGAGGAGACAATGTCCTGTTAAAAACTACAACCAATCCAATTATTCTTACATTCCTCCTGAATTTTTTCGAGCGCCTTAGACGGCTTCCTATTTCTTGACGTTCTTGACTTATGCTTTAAGTTGGTTTTGTTATGACAAAAAAAAACGAACCCTTGTGATTTCCACTTGGGAAATCACAAGGGTTCGTTTTTTTTGTCATAACAAGGGGCCGTCCTCTGCCGGAAACACTGCGACCTGTGAGGCCTATTGTGTTTGTCCCCCTTCTATATCTGCACCCATTCTCCTATCCCTGTGCCCTGCACTAGCTTATGCAGGTCCTTGATAGGATGGGAGCATAGTTCCTCCGGTTCTAGCCTAGCTTTCCCAAATAAAGAGTGTCGCTTGCGATCCAGAGCCTCGCAATGACATATTATGTGCTCCGCTGTTTCAGGATCTTTATCGCAGAGTCTGCAGCAAAGACTTCCTTGATACAGGCTGAGCTTATTCAGATAACACTTGACAGCCATGTGTCCTGTCAAGAGGCCTGTTGTAATCCGCACTTTATTCCTGCTAAGCATTAGCAGTTCTTTTGCGGTTTTAGAGGTAGGTCCTTGGATAAAAGCCTTGCTGTGCCTGTGCCCCTGTCTGTTTCTCCAGTGGACATTGTGCTTTTCCTTGATCCAGAGTTTTAGTGCACTACAGTCCATACATTTGGGTATTCCCAGTACTGGCTCTGGACCAAGATAGGATGCCGATGATCCCTGCCTAGCTAGCTCATCGGCTTTTTCGTTGCCTTGGATGCCGCTGTGGCCCGGCACCCAGAATAATTTAATTCTGTTCCTTCGCACAAGGGTTCTGGTCCAGTTAGTGGAGTATTCGCTTCTTTTCTAGCCAGATCGTTTACTTTGTTATTAATTAATTAATTACTTTCTACTTTTTGGTGGGTTGATGCTAGGAAGACAGTAGGAGGATTTTTTTTACCTAATTTTACATAAAGGTGGCTATTTGTGGTTTCCAATTATTCCTACCTAAAATAAGTTGTACGCGTCTTTCGATGGCGTAGATTTCTGCCTGAAGGGTGCTAGGTAGGTGCCCATTGATTTGGAGTATTTAGTTTTCAGCCGAAATACTCCTATCCCTGTTCCTGTTTTGGTTTTGGAAGCATTGGTGTACCATGTTATATTATGGTTTAACCGCTGATCCAACGTTTCTCCTCTTCAATTCTTTTTGTTGCTCAATGCTACAGAGAGGTGTTTCTCAAAGTTGTAGATTCTTGGTATGTCATCCACTGGGAGTTGAAACGGTTTCTTCACATTAATGTTTTCCATTGAGATTTCTTGTAGACAACTCGAGCTTCTTGAAACTAGATATGTTCTCTAGGTACATTTGATAAAGTTAGTTATACAAGTTTGTATATTTTCCCCAGATTTTTTATAAAACGCTCGATATTTGTCTGGCCCCTGTATATTGTCCCGTCACTGGTCATCCGTCCATCCCCACGCCCCGCCGATGTCTCTTTCGGTCGATACCCCGCGCTCCCCCGCCCCACGGCGCTTCCGTGTCGTAGCGTCGCGGCGCTGCCGCCTCCCTCTACGCTCTTTCTGCACGCCAGTGTGCACGTGACCGCGCCGCCGACCGCATGCCGCCCTCGAGGAGCAGCAGCAGCCGTAGTAGCAGCAGCAGCAGCAACGTCATGGCCGCTCGCAACAACGGTAGCAGCAGCCGACGACAGCCGCCCCTACGCGATGACGCCGCCCACTTCGCAGGCGACGGTCGCCCCTGAGTCGCCGGCTTCGGGCCGCGGCCGGCTGCGCAGATCTGGGTAAGTCGGTGCGGTACTCCAGTCATGACTAGTACTACTATCAGCACAGACCAAAAATTCAAATCATCGTTTTTAAGTCCCGTCTGCAAATAAAGGTTCTTGTCATTTTTACTTGTTCAGTCAAAACACACAGTGTTTTACTTGATACGTTTTGGCCGAACAACCAAAAAAAAAAACGTTTTGCTTTTAATTTACTAATTAGTATTTTAGTAATTAATTGATTTATTTGTTTTATAGCTTATTTTACTTATTACAATATTGGCAAAAACTATTCTATTGATGTACATCTTACAACACTACAAATCGTAATAACAAGTAAGGGGGTGCCATTAGAGCACAATCTAATAATCACAGTATTTGATAAAAACTAACGTGTTTAATAAAAATTTTGAAAGTGGTATGATGTGCTTACCAATCAAACTTCTTCTTTGTCTGCAGTCAAGGGTAATAATTAGGGTAAAAATGATTGTCACGTTCTCGTTCAAAATAGTTTATCAGAGAAACTACAAGCTCTTTGCTTCGACTGTTTAAATGCATATTTTCAACACACAATTTCAAGAAACGCAATACAAAATACAAAAGTACAATTTAAAAATAAACTATGAAAATAAGCAAAAATTTAACAACAACGCAATATTATACAAAATAATGACTGACATTATAATAATTGTCAAATAATAAACGACAACGTTGCTGAACAGGGCGCAATGTGACCAACATAGCGATAATAAAATTCGGTTTACAGTAATTTTTGCAGCTTTAATATAAATAAAATATCTGTTACAATCATTTGCCCTATAAAATAAAATGAAGAGTTGTTCGATATCTTAAATTATACAATAAATTTAAATATTTTTGCCAAAATTTCATTTAGTCAGGTTTATAGGCTTTAGTGTCAATTTCGATATGATTGATGACGTGAATCGGAAAATGTTTTGCGATTACCGTATATTACAGTAAATGCATCATCATTAATAAACGACTTTTAAAAATCTAATATTTTTGCATATTTTCACAAACCAATATAATTTTACAAAATTGTTTACAGATATTAATGATATGACCAAACGATATAATTTTCACAATTAGCATTAGGTGTTTGCAAATAAACTTTGAACTATTAATATAATTTTTTTGGTAAAAATTAATAATAAACACAATACTGTAAAACCGCACTTAAATCATTTAGTGTATACCCTAGATTTCAATCGGTCTTACTTACTTAACTGGTAAAACGTTATGGCTGCAGGCTGCGCAGATCTGGGTAAGTCGGCCGTAGACAATCATCAGTAGTAGTATCAGCACAGACCAGAAATTCAATTTATCATTAGTTTTTTTTATGTAAAAAGTCGGATTATAAGCTCCATTGAAGCTCCGTTTATAAATACTATCGACACTGGGGTTCCGACTGCCGGCATGTGTACCAAAAGGGACAAGGCAAGTAAAGAGCGGGTACTCAAAAAAGTCGACTGTTCGTCGGCTGTTTTTTATTATTGACATTTTGAGAAAAATGCATTTCTCATAAAAAAAATTTCCTTGTTCTAAAATGGTTAATGCCATTTATACTTTTACAAATTAAAATAATGGATGAAAAATATAGTTAAATTTCTTCTTAAATAAAAAGTCTTAAAAATCAAAAGACGTTTCTGTGGCAATATATTTTCGATATATTGACATTATTTCCATTCTTTATTACTTATTATTAATGTTATTAATTTTGATTAACATCATATTTTTTGCTATTATTAATTTATCACATATACCCAACTATTATCGCCCTTTCAGTAGAATTGAACTGAAGAAATTTGGTGCTTTAAAGCTTCATTCGGAACCTCGAAATTAGAGAGAAACAAATTAGGGGTTTCAATTAGACTTTACACTTTTTACTGTATTACACATGTGTTGTGATCATTCACAATGTCTAAAAAATACAATTAAAATTAATAGAATATCCTAGCAACATCTTGCGATAATCAGTTGTATCCACAGAGAAAACCTAATATTTAGCTTATACAGGGTCCGGCAATAGTGCGTCGGGCATCTGTAGCTCCTAGAATAAAAAATTTGGAAATTTTGTTTAAGTGCAAACCTAAAGTACGTACCAGGATGTAATTCAGGAAAATATTTTAACTTCTATAGGGTGGCTCAAAAAAGTGTGAGTGAATCTGGATGATTTTTTTTAAATGGAACACCCGGTATATTATTGCATTTTTGGCTTCCTTTCTGATCACTTTACATAAGCCTAAGATATTAGTAAATATATTTCGATAGTTTCAGAGATATTAAAAACTAAATCAAAGATATATATTTTTCAACCCTTCTTTAAAAAAGAATATTAAAAATACAAGAACTGTTCTGAAATCAAAACTATATTAGGTATTTACTTTAGATGGTCTGTTCTTACTTTGCTATAAATATTGTAATCGTAAATCATACAGGATGTTCAATATTCTACGCCAAAGTTTCTAAAATATCAAAGTAAAATATAAAATATTTTTTCTTTTTTTTTTTAAATACCACACCCTGTATATTATATTTTTATTATATGGATAGTTAAAAAATAAACATTTTTTGCATTTAAAGTATTTCAAAATTTTTAATAGTTTTGCAGATACACACAGTATTATTTCAAATGGCGCATTCAATGGTAAAATACGAGAGAAAAATCATTGGGTGACTTTGATAAAAATTTACTGTGGAAAATGCTATATGAAATATAAACCGCGAATATTTGCGAAACCATTTAAAAGTTTGAAATACTCTAAATACAAAGAATGTTAATTTTTTAATTCTCCATCTATTGATATTTTTTCAATATACAGGGTGTTACATTTAAAAAAACGACGAATAATTATTTTACATTTTAGAAAGTTTTGCGTTGAATTTTAAACATCCTGTATGATTTACGATTTCCATAATTATAGCAAAGTAAATATAGACCATCTAAAGTAAATACCTAATATAGTTTCGATTTCAGGACAGTTCTTGAATTAATTATTCATATTTTTTTAAGAAAGGTTGAAAAATTTATAATTTTTATTTATTTATTAATATCTCTGAAACTACCAAAATACATTTACTCATGTCTTAGGATTATGTTAAGTGATCTGAACGAAAGTCAAAAATACAATAATATACAGAGTGTTCCGTTTAAAAAAACTCATCCCGATCCACTCACACTTTTTTGAGCCACCCTCTAGAAGTTAAAATATTTTCCTGAAATACATCTTCGTACATACTTTAGATTTACACTTAAACAAAATTCCAAAGTTTTTTTTACA
This sequence comes from Sitophilus oryzae, assembly GCF_002938485.1. Taxonomy (NCBI): domain Eukaryota; kingdom Metazoa; phylum Arthropoda; class Insecta; order Coleoptera; family Curculionidae; genus Sitophilus; species Sitophilus oryzae. Next base: position 1,285,556 of record NW_022145749.1, read on the forward strand.
ACGTTAACTAGAAATTGTTAGAATTTAGCGAGAAACGACTGGAAAACCACAAATTTAATTGATATCGACTGTCGAAAACAAGGTGTGTTATTTTATGGAGGACAATGCACAATGAATGACATAATGCCTCTATTCAATTACTAAGAATGGTAAACAAATGTCTAATGGATTATGTTAGCGGTACGCCTCTGAAAAAGGGCTTTATCTATGGAGTTTCGTAAAGCATACAAACAAGTCCAAGTGGTGACTCTCTATGCGCATTCTGTTAATTTATCTCCGAGACAAACATTGCGACAAGGTGACCTTGTCTGTCTAATATAAAGCAAAAATAATTATTATTTTATAAAATGATAGGTTATTAATATTATAATCTGATTACTAATGGATTATTTCTGTTTACTTTGTAGGTCTGTCCGACTGCGCAGACAGCACGGACTTCAACCGCCCCTGCACCCTTTGCAGCTGTGCGGTTGGGTGGCGCTGGCCGCTCTGGCGGGCGGCTCGCTTCTCCTGCTGGTGCCGGGCCTGCCGCCGCACGCGCAGCCCGCAGCCGCATCAGCCGGCTCTGTTCTGCTCTTGGTAAGCCAAAAATTATTTTACTATTATTATTGATATTGGTTAACCTGACAGACGTTATAACATCTTGTGCCGTTATAACATCTCGTGCATTTTTTTGTGAGATTACTTTAGATCCTTTTTTAAATTTGTAAAAGCTATCAGTAGTCAGTGATCACAGTCGTTCAATCGATCACAAATGCAATCCATAAGTTAAATTTTATATTCTCCTAGTACAGATACAGATTCTTTTAATAGTATCGTTCGGATTCGGCTAAAAAATGTAGGTTTCCTATTCATGTGAAAAAAAGTATTTTTTAGTTATTTATCTTAAAAAAAAATCTTAGTTTAACATGTCTTCGGAATCGTAATGTAAATATGCCATTTTTGCTCTGTAATATTTCTTAATGGACCAATATTAATATGGTAGATTTGCGTCCAAGGTCGTTATGTTATATGAAAATTATGTATATAAAATGGCTTGAAAATGATATCTCCTAAGGAACAACTAGTTACAGCACTGAATTCTACATGAAAAACTCTATGGGACTTATTTCTCACTTAGAGGTTTCAAAGGGGTGATGATAAAAAATGTAAAAATTTCAAATTTTTTTTTTGAAAATATTGTTTGTCCTAAAATTTTTTAGTATGCATTAGTAAACTGTATTAGAAATGTATGAAATGAAATATTATTTGAATTCAGATATTTTATCAATACCAATAATAATTTCTGTATATATTAGGTATCTTATGCATAACTCATTTATCTAATGTTTGCATCTTTGGGGGTAATTATCGATTAAATAAGTTTCATTCTTGTTGCCACGAGACAATAACTAAACCAAACACCTGATTTAGTTGTAACTTTATAATAAAAACTATGTAAAAATTGCAGATCTATAAGAATATTCAAAAACGGAGAAGAATTTTTCAAAACTCTATTTAATAACTGCGTTCCTTTGATAGAGATGAGACTGTAGTGTTTTATAGAAAATAGTTACTTGTCGATTATTATCAATGATGAGCAAACACCCGGCATATTAAATACGCAACCTCTTACACGCGGTATATACCCTGTGGGTATACAAAGGTTATATTGAATTTTGGTAAATATCATTATAACGGTATACCGGTATCATACCTGGTATATACCCAAGTATACTTACTTTGTTATTTAAGGTACTCTAACAAATTTTGACAACAATTTGTTGTTTTCAGCATTAAAGAAACATCTACATACATACATACTGCCATTACTCGCTGACGAGTATTCGACACTCATCAGAAGATGGTCACGCAAGGCGTTTTCTTTCATGAGCTTTTCTGTGACTGAAAAGCCCTATACGTGATGTTATTTGCCTACTGCACTCCAGACATTCAATCTCATTGCTTTGTTGCCTCTTTATTTTTTGGTTGTCGCTGTTAACTGAGAATTCTTCTCCATTGAGTTCTATTGTGAACTGATTCTTCCCACTCCTTCTGCATGTTAATCCCCTTTTAATTTAAATTTTCGTGGAAAATATCCTTGTACCTTTTGAGTTGTCCACCCGGCCTCCTCTTACCGTCTATAAGCTCACCGTAAAGCAGAGATTTTGGTATGCGGTTTTCTTGCATTCTGCATACGTGACCAGCCCATCTTAAGCGGGATTTTGTAACCATGACTTCAATACTCTCGCAGTTAGCTTTTTCAAGAACCGATACGTTTGAGACATGATGGAACCACCGGATTCTTAAGAGTTGTCTAAGGTGTCTCTGTTGCAACTTGTTTAATGCATTCAGTACAGCACGGCACCCAGGTTTCGCTCCCATATAACATGGTGGGGATTATAATTGCTCGTTACAGTGCAAGTTTCGTTGTTGTACTCAAGTTATAATTGTACAAAACCCTGTCTTTTAATTTTCAGAATGCTCTTGAGGTGCTGCTAATCCTGTGCTGAATTTCAGAGTCGATATTGGCCTTTTCCGAAATAAAACTGCCGAGGTAATTAAATTCCGCTACATATTCCAATAGTTCTTCTCCGATTTTTATAGCATTGTTATGACCTTCCGAGGGAGTGCACATGGAAACATCTAAGAATAAATTGTCAGACAAAATAGAACATAAATTCTATCAAAAAATACTACTATAAAAATTACCATGCTTTATACAGACTGTCCTAAATTTGAGGTGAAATTATGACAAAAAAAGATTAAATAATAGCAAAGCTGAGGAACTAGAGGTGCTTAGGTAAAAAGCGATTTAAAACTTGGAAAAATATTGGATAGTTCCGTAGATTTTTGAATTTCTGACATTAATCCTCTTCTTAAATCTTTTTTAATGTTTCATTTAATATTCGTGCCATTGAAATGCGGATCTCGTATGGAAAAACTTCTCAACGTTATATAGGGTGAGTCTTAAATAAGTGGAAATATTTTCAGGGCTGGTAAATATCGACAAAGATATCGATTAAAGAAACATATTTTCTTTTTACCGTTTTTCAAATAAGTAAAAAAAAACGAGTTATTTTACTTTGAAAATTTTCCAAAAAAATATTTTTTGCTTAAATTTTGAGAAACACTGGATCTTTTCTGGGGTTTCTTTCTTGTAAATTTAATCTACTACCTCTATTGCTATATTATCAAGAAATTATGTTTTTAACTGAAAACTAAAAAAAATCCAAAAATTTTTCAAAAAAATTCAAATTTTCAATTTCTTTTTTCACGAAAGGAATTTCATAATCGTGTGTCTAGGGTCGAAATATACTACCCTTTAAAATATTTTCACTTATTTAAGACTCAACCTGTATACCAATTTCTTATAAATTTTAGGTATAAATAAAGCTTTTCAATAAATTGACCCAAAGTCCCAAAGAAATTTGAAACTGTAAACGTTGAAGGAAATATATTTTCTTGAAGTTTTCTTTTAGGTTGCAAAGAAACCGGAGGTACGCAAAGAAAATATTTTGTTTTATTTGCTATAAAAAACACAAGCAATTAAAACTCCGAGAAAAGAGTCATATAATATACAAACCCTCGAGAGTTGAGTGTTCTTTCATCCCTTGAATTTTAATGCCTACACTTTGCGTCAGGTGTCAAATTATTCTCAAGAGGGAAGTAGCACTTTTCCCAGAGGGCTCTCAACAATCAACTTTCATTTTATTATTAGTCACATTTTTATTATAATTTCTAGGTATTATAATACACGACGATAAAATACCATTTTATCGTCTTGTATAAAAAATAACTATTATTTATTAGACAAAAACTGCGTAAAACTGTATCCAATAATTTATTTAGTTTACCTTCACTAGTCAGGAGCCAGTGAATTTTTTTTTGTATTTATTTTTCCAGACATTAAATGACAATTAGTGAGTCTGGCTAAAAATTTCACTAAATAAAAAATTAAAAAATCCACTTATGTCCCTAGTCATAAATATTTAACATTTGTTAAAGTTAATCATTTTATTAATGGAAATATCAATCTGGCACATCCCAAGTCTGGCTGAAAATTTGGGGATGCAAAAATTTGACAGATTTTTGAAATCCGTCCCTTATTTTCCCATGCTTGAACTTTAACGTATTATTTGATACTATCATAAACTATATAGTCAAAGCAAGTCTGGCTGATTTACGAAATTGGCAAATGAGTCTGGCAGCATCGGCATCTTGAAAATTGCAAAAATTACAAAATGTTTGCTCATGTTTTTCCGGATTTGAAAATTTTTCATATAATAAATAATACTATAATTTCATAGAAAATACACGTCTGGCTGTCATTTACCATCACGAAAGCTATAATTCAAAAACTAAAGGAGATACAAAATAAAATCAATAGATCGATTTTGTAGAAATTAAAATTACTACTATAGTCTGTCTATAGTAGACAGACTATAGTACCTACTATAGTCTGTCCAAAAGCTGTCCATCGACAAGATCCTTGACAGTGATAGATGTGTCTGTCATTTTATTTTCAAAGTGATTTATTTTATTTTACAAAGAAATAAGTTGGTACAATCGAAACGCATAGCAGAAAATTAATATCAAAGATTAATATATTTAAAATTTGATTGACAAGTGATTACTTCAAAATATTGTGAAAAAAAACTGTACAAAATTGAAAAAATCTAATCGAGTTATTTTATTAAAAACAATTACAGTATGTGTTAATACAAAACAAGCAAGGGTGTATTTTAAGAAAACACCACATACCAAAAAAAGATATAAAAAAGATTTTCTGCTTTCAAGCCGTGTTTCAAGCTCAAGCAACTTCCTGCATTTATTGTTACATTTATCAATATGATTATTCAATATGATTATTTACCTATCGTGTGAGCTGCTATTTTACAGAGACTCCAGTTTTTGGTTTGGTACAATACATATATAGGTACAAAACAGTATACAAACTTTATTTGTGGCTTTAAAAAATACGAAACACACGTAAACACAGCCCAAAATAGAAAATGCAAAATATTTATCATTTCTATTTGACATAATTTGATACAAAATTATAATCTATAATTTCTCAAGAGTTTGAGAACTCTCAAAAATTTTAAGTCGAGTTCATACGCATCGGCGTCCGTTTGTCGTTCATCGTTCCGTTGAACCAATAATATTGAAATATGATCTGTCATTTTTGAAATAAACCAATAAAATTGGTTAAAAACAACACGAGATAACGCATGACAGATTTATATATAAACCTATCCATAGTTAACTTAAAATTATTAGAAACTTGTTTTAGTTAAATAAATGGATTGGTATGGACGTCATCTGCTTTTTTTCGGTCATCGTCTGTCGAAATCTTACCTGAGAAAAAAAAAGTATATAAACAATATACAACTTTTTTGTATCTTTGATAGTTATAAAGTTATTGGCGAATGAGGGTTTTTGATAACGGACGGACTGACATTTTGTTAAAACTTGGTTTTTGGATTCCTGGGGTCTCAAAACGTTGAGATAAGCAGAAAACGTTTTTAACCATAGCCAAAAATTTTGCCCTAAACCAATTTTTCTTATCATAAATTATAAAAAGCAAAAAAACTTTAGACAGTCATATTATATTCATGCGAAATGAATTTAAGTGACTTGATGAGTTGACATGATTCATAAAAAGGCGCCAAACAAAAATTTATTATAATTTTCTTAATAGAAAAGTATTTTAAGATTTTACGGAAGACGGAAGGTTTTACGGAGGTTTTACGGACGTTTTACGGAAGTATTTTAAGTTTTTTCTTCACCTTATTTCAAAATTAAAATACAATTCACGGGCTAAAAAAATATACAGGGTGTCCTAAACTTGAGGTTAAATTATTGCAAAGTTGCGGAATTAGGTGCTTCTTAGGTGATAGTTTCAAGTTTAGAGAATATTGAATTTTTGACATTAATCATTTCTAATGTTTCATATAATTTTCGTAACATTGAAATGCGGATCTCGTATGGAAAAATAACTCAACGTTATAGGTATAGTAATTCCTGATAAATGTTAGGTGCAAATAAAGCCTTGCACAATAAATTGACGGAAAGTTCCAAAGAAATTTGAAACTGTAAACGTTGAATGAAATTTATTTTCTTGAAGTTTTCCTTTCAGGTTGCTAAGAAACCAGAGGTTCGCAGAGGGAACATTTCAGTTTTATCCGGAGCTTTTACAAATATTGATAAAACATCCAAGTTCAATTTTAACTGAACAAACTAGAATGGAATTGGATTTGATAATTGTCGTAGAAAATAAGACAAAATAGAAAATGGATTTTTAATTTCTTTTAATTCCTGTAAACTCAGATATTATTTTACATAAATATTTAATATATCCACTATCAAAATTTAGATTTATCGTTAGTAGAGAACAATACATTTTAGGTATATTTCATGGATCATACTTTCGTCTATCCAACGAGTCAGGGAAGACTTTGACACACGACGTCCAAAATATGACAGAAAATGCAATGTACGGTAGTGACACAGCTGTCATGCACCCTCCTCTTTAGATGTGTTATATTGTTGATGTATACCTTAAAATAATTCCTAAGTTTAATGTTTTCATTCTTCATTGCTCGACATATACAGGGTGAGTTTTATAAGTACAAATATTTTAGGGGTGGTATATTTCGATCCCAGAAACACGCTTACAAAGTATTTTTCGCGATTTTTTTTTTAAATTTGGAACTTTTCGAATTTTTTTAAATATTTTTAATCGTTAGTTAAAAAACATAGTTTCTTCATAATATAGCAACATAGGTAGTAGATTAAATTTACAAGAAAGAAAAGTCATTTAGGTAACATACAACGGTTCTCAAAATGTAAGCCAATTTTTTTTTATTTTAAGAATAAAATATATTTGGACTTATTTGGACTTATTTGAAAAACAGTAAAGAGAAAATATCTTTCTTTTATCGAGATCTACCAGCTCTGAAAACATTTGCACTTATTTAAGATTCACTCTGTATATTCTGAATATTCTTCTTCATCAGTGTTAGAGTTTCGAGTTATATGGTTATAGATAATACTATATTCTCCATTGTGATTTTAATATATAAATGAGATAACAACGTAGTTCTCTAATGATATACAATTCCTAACATACTTATTCAAATGTTAAGTTATTTGTGCAATCTATTTTAAAATAATTTGGTATTTTATGTTTTTGATATTGAAATCAACACTATTATAAATCTGGCTCTGGATTGAACATCAGACAAGGAAGTTAAATGTCGCATCGAACAAGCCTGATGGATACTTTTGAGGTTTCCAAGAGAACTTATCTGTTCCGATTTTGACATAGACCTAAAGTTATGATTCGTTTATGAAGTGCTACGTGTGGTCGGTTCTCCTTTTGAAATTTATGGTAGAATCCAAGATACCTTCGACGGCTAGTCTAACAAATGAAGAAATTATAAGACGTGTTAACAAAAAATGATTGAATTGATTAAGAAGAATGAAATTAATGATTAAGAAGAAAAACACGCATATCTGAGGCATATATTGCTAAACAGGAAATATCAATTCTTGCATCTGTTTATCGAATGCAAAATCGGAGAGGGATTGTAAGGAAGAAAATGTCTTGGTTGAGGCTTGGTGATAGGTCTTGGTGATAGGTCTTGGTGATAGGGCTACACGATGTACATAGTCGTTAATACAGACAGCCATGTTATAGCAAACATTCATTAGTGAACATGCACTAGAAGAAAAAGGTATAAACATTATATTTAGATATAAAATTAAGTCACTACAAATCCATGTAACTTATCACATATTTGTCTAATAATATTTCAAATTTAATTTTATATGTTTAAAGTTCACAGAAAATAAAATAAGACAAAATTTAAGCCAGTGATGTTTTTTCAATTTTTACAAGGATTTAGACAATGCATTTTTTTAGTAGAATGTAGCTATTCATTTTTCAAAACTTATTTTATAACTTTGTTTGAATAAAAGGATATATATTTACTTTGTACTGCACTCAAACTCCCGTCATAACGAACAAAACTTTTTCTAACTTATCATACAACAAAATAATAATGGTTTTGACCTTTAAAGTTTAAAATAAAAATTCACTGGATTATTTTATCTGAAACTAAATGTTAAAGAGAAACTAAATGTTAAATATGAAGAGGAAATAAACATATTTTACCAATGAATAAGAAAATTGTAATCTGCATGAATACATCGTTCCTGCATTTAACAGTCCGCATATAACTCAAATGGAGCATATTTTTCCGCTTTCACGCTACCTTAATTTTGAATAAATCTGCGAAGGATATACGGTTTATGGTCGATGGTTGGCTAGAGGGAACATTTTTGACACTTTTTCATTTGGCTTGAATAAGTACGATTTGGGAAAGCATACAAATGGACATCATTTTGAGTTTATGTACAAAAAAACCTTAGTGTGATTCTATATGTAAATGGTAAGTAAGAAGTAAATCACAAAGTAAAAAAACCTTGTTATGTATATCACAGAACTTACAGTGATGGATGAAAGGTATTTAAAGATTTGCAAATCAGAAATAACTAAATTAATATTTAGTTATTAATATAATATGATCGAATAGTTACATTACAATTCAGCGAGAGTACACATGATTTCCAAATGAAGCAAAAATATTCAAAGTCTCGGATTTTGGATTTAAAAACCAGAGGTCTCTTTGGGAATAATGAACGCCTTTTTAAATACACGATCTCTACAAAAAACTCCATTATAACATTTAATACAAGGCCCATAGAAAGGACAGATAAATTTAAGTATTGGGCATCTGGCTCTCCGAGGGTTGGACATCAGACAAGGAAATTAAATGTCGTATCGAACAAGCTCGGCAGGCATTCTTGAGGTTTCGAAAAGTACTTGTCTGTTTTGATTTTGACCTAGAGGCTTTCGAAATGTGGCTATCGCAGAATTTTGAAGATATCTTGGATGGCTAGGTTAACAAATGAAGAAGTTATCTGGGGCATATAATGCGAAACCCCAAATATCAATTCTTGCATCTGTTAATCGACGGCAAGATCGAAGGCCGGAGGGGTATCGGAAGAAAGAAAATGTCTTGGCTGGGGAATGTTAGACACTGGACAGGCTACACGATGTACAGTCGTTAATAAACACCGTGCACCGCCAGGAACAGAGAAGCGATGGAAAATGTTATCGCAAACATCCATTAATGGATTTGCACTAGAAGAAGAAAAAGATCTCTACAAACGATATCCAAAAAAATATTAGAACAAAGAAAAATAGATAGAAAATCTGTTTTTAAATGAACTGATTGATAAATGAACTTATCACTGTTACTATAACTTATTATTGTTGCGGAACACGGTTCCTGAAAAATATCTGTCATTATTGTCACTGAATTAACCAATGCAAAAAGCTGGGTTTTACTGGTTTATTTGTCAAACTAGTTTACTAGAATGTCAAAATAGTCAAAGTAGCCTGCCCAAACATCATTGCCAAAACTCATTTATATATTATTTTATAATTGAGAATTGAATAAAACAAGTGAAACAGTTGTATTTCCATACCTTTTAAGTGAAATCGAAGCAGCTGCTGTTGAGTATGATACTTTCAGAATTGGAACTGTACTGTTCCAACCATGAATTTGATCAAAAGTGCGATATTGTAATAAGGTTTAATTTTTGTTTTTGTTTACGATTGCCATTGGATTTAAGTCCATGAAGATATTGTATGTCATAATTCATTATATTATGTTTCCATATCTGTTTGCAGGTTATACCCAGAATATACAATTAAGATGATTTTTCTTATTGTGGGCGTTCTGGAAGGGGTGAGAGATTTACTGTTAACAGAATTTTTTACAGAAAAATTCGATTTCACAGAGATTCATCCGAGCTTAGTGGTGGCAGCTCGCTATGAGTATGTGAAAGGTCAAGGTGTACACAACTGGATCTTGAGTCTCTTCATTTATTGGCAAATGATTTTGGCCTACAAAAAGCATTTTTTCACAAATCATTCGATTATTTCTGGTTTTAAAGATATTTTTTAAATATTTAAAAGAACACAAACTCTTCAATTGTCTTCAAAACCTAATTGTCTGTCAATGCTTTTGTTTATAAAGTTTTTGAAAAGTCTCTACTGTTGTGCGCTATTGTGATTTGTTAATGTTTGTCAAAAGTATAAGACCGCAAAAGAATAGAGTGATACGACAATAGACCCAGCTAATAAATGTCATCCACAGAATCAAATCCCTCAAGTGACAATGGACAGGACACCTGGCAAGAAGGACGGACAACAGATGGACCACAAAAATTACAGCATAGTACCCACGAGGAATTAAGAGATCTAGAGGAAGACCAAACCTGAGACGGGACCATGATATTAGTAAATTAGCAGGGATAACTTGGGACCGCATATCCAACAATAGACAACAAGGACCCTAACTACAAAGGGGTATCTAAACATGTGAAGGCGGCTACACCATAATCGGAAATGGTTGAATCAGCTGAGAATGATAATGATGAATATTTGTCAATATCAACTCAAGACCAGCAAATACTGTTATAAGAATACTTCATTTTTATATATTTGTCTAAATCATTTGTTGAATATATTGCTTGCAAATTTCTAAATTCTAAAATACGTTTCCATATAAAAGTAATACAAATTTCCAACAATTGCACTCTGTATCTTTTATTAATTTGAGATTGGTTATTGTGAATTTTAGCATCTTCTCGTCTTATTTGTCACGGGACAATATTCCAGCCTAAATTGTATACAATTTGTTGCGCGCAACATGTTCTAAATTCTTGCATGCAATTAGCCAAACCTGCGCAATACATAATTTCATTTCTCTGATTTTGTGAGGTTATATTTATGTTACATTTGTTTGTTAAGTTAATTTTTTATGTTTGCCCTATGTTCGATTGTGAGGCTTTTACTGACTGTAATTTGTGCTTCAAATTAAAACATGTCGTGGTCTCAGCAGCAGGTAAAAATGCTTATAGGGCTCTATAGGGAACACCCTTGTTTATATGCAGTAAAAATTATCGAATACAAAAATAAACATGCCAGAAATAGTGCACTCGAAAATTCATTCAGAATTGAAGCTAATTCGGCCATGTGTATCTCAACAGACATGAAATCCAAGTTTAACAATATTCGTACTAACTTTCTATCTGAACACTGAAAATATGTGAATTCATTAAAGAGCGGAATGGGAACTGATGAGGTAAGTTACTACTATAATAATAATAATAAATGGGGTAGTGCAGGTATACTTTTACCTAATATTCACGTTCTTTTTGACCATGATCACAGATGTACAGGGTGAGTCAACGATTGAGTAAAGTCTATTATCTCATTTGTTTCGAGGTTTACAAAAAAATATTAAATATAAAAGTTATAGAGATGGTTAAGATACACATTTTAAAACTATTATACAGTATGCAGGGTGCTTCAAAAAAGTGTGGCGAGTATAACATATGTTTTTTTAAATGCAACACCCTATTTTTTATTTTATCTTTAGATTCTGCGTAAAATTCCATAACTTTTTTTATATATAATGTTATATACCTAAAATTAATAGTTTTTGTTATATCTAAATTTGTTTATACAAATGTTAGATTGCAGTGGGTTAAAAAATTGTCAATGATGGCATTGATTCTGAAGTTGGACAACTAAAATTTGGTAGGAGAATTTTATAGAGATATAGAAAAAGACCTATGTAAAGATATTTTAGTTAGATGTTACAGGGTGTTCAAAATATATTTAGGAATTTGAACTAATTAAAATTAAGGTATTTCAATTTTTTTAAATGGTACACCCTATATATTATCATTTTTTCTGATAGATTTTACCAAACCCTTCAACTTTTATTAAGAATGTCATATACCTATTTTTATTAGTTTGCGATTTATTCCAATTTTTTCTATTTTTACCCATATTTTTAATACAAGTGCGCTATAACATCATAGTTGCCATGACAAAAAGTAATAATTATCACAATTTCATGTCTGTTAAGCAAGTTAAGAGCAAAATTTTAATTTTAGTTTAATTTGTTGTAATAAGTATAAATGGTAGAGATAATAGTTACAGATTTTCTTGAAATGAATTAGTCAATGTGATTGATATACACGGACAAGCTTAGAAAACCACATTTTTTGGTTCAGTACTATATATTATATAGTACTTTGCTAACTACTATAAGGATATAGATGTATATTATCTAGAAAACATCTTCAGTGTGTAATGGGACGGTTTCGCGACAGTAGTAATATTGGCTTTACCAAATGAATTATAAACCACAATTACTACGAGAAAAAACTTTACTGTATGTCGGAGAAAATTCATATATCAGTAGTCTTCAGCAATTAGGTAATGTAGTATTACCCTAATCTGTGACTATTCGTCCCGACGAAAAATCCCAAGTGTCATCTTTCATAATATAGAAATACACCAAGAAATTCACTACTGCGATTTAGTTTATTTGAGTAAAGTTAATTAATTTTAACTAATACCAGCGATTGTAACTAATTATGAAGCTATTTGTTAAAGGTAAGTAATAAATAGTTTTGTTTTGTCATGGCAACTATGATTTTATAGGGTAATAGTATTAAAAATATGGGTAAAAATAGAAAAAAATGGGAATAAATCGCAAACTATTAAAAATAGGGATATGACATACTAATAAAAATTGAAGAGTTTTGTCAAATCTATCAGAAAAAATGATAATATATAGGGTGTACCTATTTAAAAAATTTCAGATTTTTTAATTTTAACTAGTTGAAATTAATAAATATATTTTGAGCACCCTGTATCATTTAACTAAAATATCTTTACATTTCATCTCTATAAAACTCTCCTACCAATTTTTGGTACTCCAACTTCAGAAACAATGGCACCACTGACAATTTTTTACCACACTGCATTTTAACATTTGTCTAAATAAATTGAAATATTACAAAAACTATTAGTTTTAGGTATATAATATTATATATAAAAAAGTTATGGAATTTTGCGCAGAATCTATAAATAAAATAAAAAATAGGGTGTTGCATTTAAAAAAACATATGTTATAGCCGCCACACTTTTTTGAAGCACCTTGTATACTTTATAATAGTTTTAATATGTGTATCTTAACCATCCCTATAACTTTTATATTAAACATTTTTTTGTAAACCTTGAAACAAATGAGATAATGGACTTTACTCTATCGTTGACTCACCCTGTACCACCAAACATATGGTATTACGAGCAGATGCAATTTATTCTTGAACACAGTATTCCACGCCAATCTGTAGATAGCATTATGTCACCGCAAACATCTTCCAACATAACTGGGTCTTGTGAGAACTCTTGTGAAGATTTACTATTATACTCTCAATCTGAAGACAATGTCGATAATACTGAAATTGGTACACTAAATGAAGAGGTACTGTATTTACATTATTTTTATGCATTTAATACTAAATATTGTGCTCACATAGGAATTGCAATTGATCACTGAGGAAACAGATTTTCAACAGACGCAGTCTACCCAAAAATATAATATTATTAAAGTTGAAAACATTCCTCCAGTAGTTGATTATCAGCGTATACAGCCAACACTCACAGCAGTTATTCCAAGGTAGCCCCGGTTAAAAGTCTAACCCCAAATGTAGTTACGAACGTTAAGTAAAAAAGGAAAAGAAGTGACATCAATGAAGATGATGCCATGAAAAATGCCAATAAAATCTTGAACGAAATAACTACAGCTATTACCTCACCTTTAACTAACACCCAACAGGAAAAATCTAAAATCCGCTCAGAGAGTGAAATTTTTGGTAAATATGTTACTAAGCAATTAACAGCAATAGAGGAGGACGACGAACTCTTTTTAGATACTGCTCATAATTATTAACAATGTGTTGCATAATGCTAGGAAAAAAATATTGCAAAAAAAACATGTAATAAAAATCTCATTTTGATATTTTCAGAAATAAAAAAATGTATTAAATAAGTCTACATATTATGTCTTCGAACCATATCATCTTACCATTCCACACTCTCTGAACTATTAAAATAATTTTTAAATTCCTCCCATATCAATTGTGCAAACCCTACACTTCTGTTACTTCCTTGTTGTAGAAGCTTTTCTAATAAATTTGCTATAATTTCATCTTGAGATTGTGTAATTTCTCCAATTTTCTGTAGCCAGATAATTATGAAGAGCAATACATGCTAAAGTAATAATTTTAACTTTTCTGTGTTTAAATTAATAGGGTTTAAAAGAATTCTGAACCTATTTGCTAAAATTCCAAATGCACTCTCGATAATTCGACGAGCTCTGGAAAGCCTGTAGTTGAAAACTTTTTGTTCATATGTTAACCCACGACATGGAAAAGGCTTCATTATTCTTGCAGAAAGGGGGAAAGCATCGTCTGCCACAATCACATACGGAACTTCCAACATTCGTCCAGGCAGTGGTCTATTTTGTAAGTAAGTAAGAGTAAATTCCCTGAAGACATGGTTTGAAACAAACCACTTTCTCTAAAAACTCCACTATCACTTGTCCTTCCATTTACTCCTACGTTACAATAAATAAATTTGTAATTTGTATCTGCCATAGCTAAAAGAACAATAGAGTGATTACCCTTATAATTGTAATAGTAAGATCCTGCTGAAATGGGTGCTCTAAATTTTATGTCGTCCATCTAAAGCTTCAACGCAATTAGGAAAGTGCCATAATGCATCAAATTCTTCGGCTATATTCAACTAATCTTTTCAATCTGGTGTCTAAAAATACAGAAATCGGCGTAATATTACATCCATTTATATAGGTATACTTATAAAGTTTGTAATTATAAATTTGGTATATGTATGTTGACGTCCAATTTTTTTTTGGCTGGAGCACTTTAAGTCGCAACCAGAATCACCCCTATGTATCATTTCCTCTGCCAATTTTTCTTTCTACACATATTTTCACGATTCCGCCTTCTTTTTTTAGTATTAATATTAACGAAATTACACCAACTGCACCGGCTACTAATATCAATTTTTCTTTTTCCATAGTTATAGTATAGTTTATTTTTTTTTGTATTCAAGAATCAACAGCAAGAAATTAATAATAACGTCAATAAATCCCGCTCTTTTCTGCGCATGCACTTGTACTAAATTTATTACCTGTAATCATTGTATTGTGACATACATACATATTTCTTGCGTACAATATTTTATAAAATATAACCCAAACTATTTTTCAGTTCTTAAATTTAAGTCCCATGTCAAACGGTCCTTAATTTATAATTATTAAAATCGGTTCAGCAATTTTAATAAAGGAAATGTAAACGAGTGATGTAATTTCTATACAAGGTGGTGCAAATAATTGTATTCGGGAAACTTTGGCAGCATATTCTGGCAGATAAAAATACTTAAAAAGGTTTATAGAAATTTAGGTCCTAAAATGCTTAGTTTTATAGATACAGGTTGTAGAAGTTTCATTTTTATTTCGATTTTTTCGAAATAATTTTTCCAAAAAAACTAATGTAGATATTTGGTTGGAAATTGGTGTTTGACATGAGAAATTTGATTTTGATGTCAATATGACTCTCACTTATAGGGGGCGCCACCTACATATTTTTTAAGAGGTTAGAAGATCAATGACTTTTCGTTCGTACCTGTATAAACCTACTAGGTGAAAAAATATACATTTCCGTCGTTTTTCAAATCGCTACGGGCAACCGTGCTCAAGATATTTCTAATCTAAATAATCAACACATGTCATCATTTTTGTGTCAAAGATTTTACAAAACTGTTTTATCATAATATTTACAGAAAAAATTACAATTAATTTAAAAAAAATTATCCATTATTATCATGAACGTTTTGTTTAAGATTTAGCAAATTTTCTTGGAAGAAATGAAGGAAAGAATTGTTTGGAAAGCAACAAGCTATATAAAAGTAATCAATAAAACGATTCTTGCTTCTTTACTAAGCGTAATATATACCAAGCCTCCTTGATTTGAATTTTTGTTCCAAAAAGCCCACTCTATCGTTTCGAATAAATAAATTATTCGCACGGTCCCATGTCACGCAATGAGTTATACTAATTTAACCTTTAAAGTAATTAGAGAATTTTGATTTAAACATATTCTTTTTCAAAACATTTTAGGTACATTTTTGCTATCATTGATAGATTTGGCTGAATTATTTCCTTGCAGTTGGTTAATGCATTCACACATAATTTTAAACTGTAGCAAAATCTTCCGAGTAAGAAAAAAAAGTAAAATTATGCCGGTCATTGTGTATTTCTAGAATTAAAAATATACTAATTGTATTTTTCCCTTTTTAGCTTGTTTCTCTTCCTTATAACTTACTCACTTAACTTTACTTCCAATTTAAGTAAATTCTCTTAGGAAAACTTGGTCTTTCTCCCAAAAGGGCCCCCCAACGCCTTTCAATAACAATAAATCACACTAAACAAAAGCAAACTAGGAATTATTGACACGAACTCCCATCACGCGATAGACCGGCTTAAACTAAATTAACGCCCTAAGTGGATTAAGGGCACTGAGTATGCCCAAAGGCAACGGACAGAGCGAGCGGTTTGGGCAACCATTCTATAGGGACTTATTAAAAAAGGCTTTGTCCTAATCAGTTTCCATGCAAAGTTCCACAATGACTAATTATATAATTTATCTCACTTTAAATATGAATTCAGTTGAAATGGAATTAGTCGATTACATATTATAATATACAAACATAACTTTCGTGGTAACATATATAAGGTGGCGCACCTCATTCGCCTCGGTTGATTATACGAAAACGGAAAGATGTAGAAACACTTTTTTTATGGATATATGTAGTGAGGCAATGTGCATAATTTAAAATTATTTTCAAATGTACAGGGTGTGTCAGAACTAAGATCCATAGCAAAGTTATATTTTTTCTTATGGAACACACACACCCGGTATTTTATTTTATTTTTGGATTCTTGGGCATAAAATAAGGCATTTATTATAAAGGTTCAATATGTCTAAAAGCTGCATTTTATACTCTTTGTTGTAAATGTTGAGGTATATTGATTTCACTTTTACAAATGACGTCAAGTAATGCCTCCGCCCCTTGGCGACAGGTTTAGGAACCTCGCTGGCCATTATGCTGCTCCACCATTCCCAATCCATCTTCTGAGGAAATTATTTTATTGTTTATATTATTTATTTTATATTATTTTTTATTATTTTATTGTATTTGATTTTCCATATTCAATGTTTTATCTCATGTCATTGTCCAATTTTAAACTCCTCAATATTGTAACAATGAATAGATTAAATATTAAAAAAAAAACAGAACCGGACTTGAAATTAGTTTAAATAAATTGTGTTCAAATTTCCGAAACAAAAAAATATAAGAGTGGCATATCATTGTACTCAGGAGGCCGAGTTCTTTCAAAATCTGAAACAAAAAATGCAGTGCCGTATTTAGAGAAATCAAGTTGGCCTCTGTATCTCACAAATTATCAGATAATTTATAAATCTGAAAATACTATCAGATAGTCCTAATAAAGTGGCTATGAGAATGTGCAATTAGTTTTTTGAACTTTTAAAAAGTAACGACAGGAAAAAATAAAATTGATTTTCAAAAAAATTCGTTTTTTTTTAAACTCAGCAATCCTTGATATTTTTAAAACTTTTTTGATGGCATCTTGGTGAACATCCCAAGGCGCAACTTTGCCCCAATTTAACCATCTTCGTATCTATTACGGTATCCGAGATACCAATGCTCGTACCTCGAATTTGTAGCACCCTGTATAGATGAAAGAAACCAAATTGTTTGTGAAAATGTTTGCAAAGAAAAAGTATAAGAACCATCGTAATAATTAAACAACAAAGAAAATTACAAATGGATCTCAATAATCACACTCATGTGTGGGCTAGCTCTCAAGCTATTAGCTAATTAAATTATTTTGCAGATTCATCTGGCCACCCATCTGGCGGCCGCTCTTATAGATCCGGCGGAAGAGGCTCTACGCCACAGGGAGATATTGCCCCTGCCGCAGCTCGACAGAGACAAACACGCTCATGTAATCGAGGGAGGCACTTGCCTGCTCTGTCATATAACGGTGACAAGTTCCAGAACTAAGCACTGCAGGTATTAATTAGTTAATTGTATAATTAATATGGTATAATATGCTAATACGTTGAACTAATTTATGTGGTTATCGTGCTCACGTACACCGACATATTGTTAGAGACACTAGCATACGTAAATTGAATTAATGGTAATTTTGTCTCTGATGTCTACAGAATAATTAAAAGACATGATATAAGTGATAGGAATGTACGATATCATAAAATATTCCTGAATATTAATAATTAGTAGTCATAATAAGTACTTGCAAGAAAATTATAATAAATCGAAAGATTATTAAGAATTTAACACCCTGTAGCTACGAAACAAAGCAGAATCGGACCTATGTTGATATGAAAAATAAGTCTTATTATTACGTGAGGAATCTCCCCCCCAAGAGATGGCACATGTTTTTTAAAACACCCTGTATAAGGCGAATTAATGGTAGACCTTTATGGAGCTTCTCCATAAAAGCCTAACTGGTTGCCGGTAACAGGATTTTTTTGAAAATTCGGATTATAGCATAAAGGCATCTGTTAAGGCAAAAAATATAAAAATAAAGGCAACATAGGCAAACATAAAGGCAATTTATCTTTGGTATTTTAAATGGAACACTTGGTATTAGAGATGAGCAAAACTGCGATTCTCCAATTGTAATTGAAACTGCGACCCGCGATTGCGATTTTAATATTTAAATATTGTACTAGGTATATAATTGTCTGGGTATGTATCTTAACAGTTCAAAAAAGTTAATAATAATCGGTAGTTTAGTATTTAAGTTTTTTTTAATTTGCAACACATTATAGGGATTAAAACTTTATATATGCTGCAACCTGCAACTGCTGCAACTACACATACCTACTCTTTCTACGGTTCTCAATTATCTAATTCTTTATCCAATTCTAAAAAAATCTAAAACAATTATTTTTTAAGATGGCTCACCCCTCACCCCTTCGTAAAAAATGCTTTTTCTAAATATGCCAAGGAGCTAACCTCGTTCCATTTGAAAACATTGAGATATCATTAAAAATACGATTTGGACATCTTTTAACTGGCCAGGAGAAGACACGAAAAACAATAGCTGATTAAATCTATTTTTCAAAGGCATCTTGATTAAAAAT
The DNA here is from genome assembly GCF_002938485.1 of Sitophilus oryzae. Classification (NCBI taxonomy): domain Eukaryota; kingdom Metazoa; phylum Arthropoda; class Insecta; order Coleoptera; family Curculionidae; genus Sitophilus; species Sitophilus oryzae. The sequence goes on from NW_022145749.1 coordinate 1,304,759, forward strand.
TTGTGTTTTTAAAATAGCCATGATATTCTAGATTGAAATTTAAAATACCATTTTTTAAGCGAAAATGTCAAAAGTTGCCATATGACACACCATTCTATTCAGAGTGTCATTTTCTATCGAATAAATATTGTATATACCGGGTGCGTCTCAAAAGTGGCTCACCCCTATAACTTTTTATTTTTTCAGATAAAAAACGAGATTTGGTATGTTAGAATATGACACAAATTAGGATTGATTGACGTAATCATTTGTTTTTCGTCACTTCTTGTTCTGGCCAGTTAGAAAATGCTCAAATCGTATTTTTGTATCATATCTCAATTTTTAGCCGACCATACCAACAGGTATGGTAGGCTATTAAGATCGGCAAAAAAAAGTTTTTTTAATTTCACTCAAAATGAGTTATTTGGTTTGGTCTGTCCGTCTGTCCGTCTGTAACACGCTAACTCAAAAACCGCTAAACCGATTTTAACCAAATTTGGCACAAAAATACTGTGGCACCCGAGAATCTGGCAATTAGTTTGGGGGTTGGTAAGGGGGGGTATGGGAAGGGGGTTAAAAATTTTAAAAAATCGTAACTCCAAAATTACAGTAGCTAGCGAAACGCGGTTTTCAATTTAAGATTAGGATAATATTTGCAACAAAATTTGTAATAACATCAAAATCAGTCAAAGTCGGATACAAAATTGAAAAAATTCCTTTACTTTGAAATTAAAAGAACTGCCTACCAACTTTTTATTAACATATTTTAGTATGGGCGGCTATACGTGCCTCCCGACGCCAGTTTTTTCAAATTAAACGAGGGTGGCTCATTAGCATATTTGGAAACAGCATTTTTTAACGAATAATTTGATACCACACACTTGTTATTTCGAGTTAAATTTTCGTTATAAACCGCAAGTTATAATTTCAAATAAACCATATGCGAAAATGTCGAAAGTTGACATATGATATGTCATTCTATTCAGAATGTCATTTCCTATCAAATAAAGTAAAACAAATACCGAGGGTGCCATTTAAAAATCAAAAGTTTTAGTAGTTTCCGGTGAAACAGGAAGTGACCGAAAACAATTGAATACGTCAATCAATCCTAATTTATGTCATAGACTAACATACCAAATCTCGTTTTTTAACTGAGAAAATAAAAAAGTTATAGCGGTGAGCCATTTTTGAGATGCACCCGGTATATATAAATTATTTTCTATAATAAATCAATGAAATAATTACTACTTAAATATAATAACCTAATCTATTTAATAATTATACAGCAAAAACTGTAAAATTTTAGAATTACTGTGACATACTGTACTACTCTCCATAAACACAATTACCATTAATCTTTTTAATTGATATTCATGGTTGTATTATTTTCTACTGTTGAACAGGTAGGTAATACTTTATCCACCTGTAACTATATAGTAAGCTCGCGTGTTTTAAGACAAATAAAACTTTGAAACCCTGAACTTTAAAAAGAGTTTAGTCATACAGATGCAGTGGTAATAAGCGGTGTTTAATATTATATATATTTATTTAAATCATATTTGAAAAATATATAATAACTTCTTATATTTTTTACAAAGATATTATATTTTGTACAATGATATACAGGGTGGTCCGAATTGTATTCGGGAAACTTCGGCACCATATTCTGCAGATAAAAATAAGTTAAAAAGTTCGTATACATTTATGTCCTAAAATGGTTAGTTTCCGAGCTAAAGGGTGTAACATTTCATTTTGTTTTGATTTTTCCTACCAACCTCTATATTTGGATGAAAATTGGTTTCTCATGTCAAAAAACATGTAAAAAAATGGAGTTTTTTGACATGTGAAATTTTAATTCGAAGTCAATATGTATCCTACTTGCAGAGGGCGCGACCTACATATATTTTAAATAGTTTGAAGAGTAATCAATTTTCGTCCGTAGCTGTAGAAAACTAATGAGTAAATAAATATATATTTTTGCCGTTTTTTACATAAAAAAGAGATTTTAGTAAAAATCGGTACGAGTAATGGTTCTTGAGATATTTGGGCTCGAAATAAAATCAATACATGTCATCAATGACATAAATTAAACATGTTAACGTGTAAACTACAGTTCATACCAAATAAACGTGATTTAGTCACGTGATTAAACTTGACCGGCACAGCGTTGCCCACTTTTATATATTTTCTTTTAATCAAAATATTTTAGGAAACAAAAATAAATTAATTATAAATATATAAATAGTTAGTATTTACATCAACAAAATTCACCTTCTTAACGCCACTTAAGGGACATAAAGGACCATTACTACCGGTTTCCCGTTCAAAATATTCTAATAAAGTTGCGATGAGCTTTTTACGGCACTTGTTTTTTACTAATCTTGTATAGTTCGCACTAAAAGAGGTTCTAAAAATAACTATGTTCGACTGCAAGGTCTGAAAATAAACATTTTTAAGCTTAAAATATCACAACACTGTTTATTTAAACCAAAAACTCGTAATACAAAGCTAAAGTGTCAAAACGAATGACAATGTCAGGAAATAAATAAATAAATGCGGCAACTTGACATTTATTACAGCAGAGCTACCACCTGATTCCTCAGCGCGAAATTTAAATTCCAGTTAGTCAGCACGGTGCCGGCGCCAAATATGTCGATGGTTGGCAACAATGAATTTAAAAATTGCTCCCTCGATGACGTAACTAAAAGTTCAATTCATATGGAATATAGATAATTATTAGACTTAAATAATACATTTGAAATGTTTTTGTGCCAAAAATTCAACAGAACCTATTTTATCATAATTATTTCAAAGAAAATTTATCATTAATTTAAAAAAAATTAAAAGTTCCCAAATTAATCCTTTTCATTCAAATAACTACCTATTCAACAAATTTTTTTTTAAATAACGACATGTATTGACTATTTCCATTCTAAGTATCTTGAAAACAAGTTGCTTGTGGAGATTTTTATGAAGAAAGCTTTTTTACGTATAAAAAGACGGAAATGTATATTTTTTACTCAGTAAAATTACAGGTACGGTTAAGTTGTTCCTCTTCAAATATAGAAAAAATCATGTAGGTGGCGCCTCCTACAAGTAGGAGTCATATTGACATCAAAATCAAATTTCTTATGTCAAAAAAATATCCAGACCAATTTTCATCCAAATATCGATATTAGTTCAGAAAATATTTAGAAAAAATCGAAATAAAAAAACTTAGCTCCGAAACTAAACATTTTAGGACTTAAATGTATACGAACTTTTTTACTTATTTTTATCTGCAGAATAAAGCTTTCCTAGTACAATTCCGATCACCCTGTATATTAACATTAATACAATATAATACCAAAATCCACTATAATAACAGATACAGTATTTATAGCTGGTAATAATATAATATTGAATTTCATTTAATACTTAAATTTTTCGCATTGTTAGTAGACAAAGCCTGTATATTAGTCATTTACCACCATAAAATAAATAAAAGTGCAATGTAATCTATTCACCATCAACTGGAACTAAATTAAAACTTACTTTATTTGTCATTACCGAGTATTTCTTATCAAACACAGTTTAATTACTTTACATGCTAGTGTAGTACAATAAGGGGATATAATTTAATTTGTATAGTTATTGCTTACAGTTAAATTATACCGTGCTGGCAACTATTACTTTTGGGTAGGCATTTATATGTGTGGAAGTAAATCGCATAGAGATCTTATTAAGTCGGAGTGGGGGAAATGTGACGGTGTGCTGTTGCGGCGTTGCCGGTACGCCTTTCCCTATCTAGTAAAGTAAAATCACGATCGCAAACCGCTTATTTTTAAAAGACTTTTTATTCAAGAGATAACTAGATAAAATCATTAGATATGTTTCTAAGCATCTGAAATGGAATTATAAGAATATCGTTAGGGCGTCATTTTTTTATAACGAGAAAACGTCAGTAATCGCGATAATTTAAAAACTCAACTTTTTAACACATAACAGGCCATAACTCAAGGTACCACTTTAGATATTGAAACTTTTTTTTATTTTTAAGATCGGGTATTTTACAATATGTTTACATAAGAAAAATTCGATAAGGTTGTTTTTTTCATTCAAAAATTGTAAACAATCCATCCATTTACTTTTATAGCATAGCAATTTTCAGCAATTTTGTAATTTTTTATTGATAAAGATTTCCACATACTGTCTACAAAGAAAATACAGCATAAATATTTACAAAGTTCTTGAAAAAACTACAATCTATTATTTCTAATAGATTTCGAGATATCGATTTTTGAATTCAAAATTCTAATAGCACGACCACTATCGAACACCCACTCAATTCCATTTATTTTTACCAAAAATGCAAGTGTTTCTAGCTTGCACTTAAAAAAATTCAAGCGATAGGGAAAATTACGACTCGTTAATAAATAAACAAATTGAGTATCACGAGACGTATTTAAATCGTGAAGCTGAACGCATGACATACACCTTTTCTAGAACTGTAAGTACTGACAGAGGTATTGATATTGATTGGGTCGACCGGTTAACTGCAACAAATCTGCTATATCCCCTTCCACGTCTCTTAGCGATGTGCACAATTTCTCGATTTATTTCATACGTTTGGCAACGTATTTACTGTCCTCTCTTTGTTCAGTACATTATAAACGCATTATACTCTTCTTACATACGGAAATCTCGACCCAAGACTAACGTTTGCCAGCCCTTAGTATATTAGGCTTATTAATCTTCTGGTTAAATGGTATATAATTTGCTATTGTTGTCTTGCAATATATTATAATATACAGGGTGTTTCAAAAAACATGTGTCTTTTCCCGTGGAGAGATTCCTCACGTAAAAATACGATTTATTTTTCATATCACCATAGGTCCGATTCTGCTTTGTTTCGTAGCTACAGGGTGTTAAAGTTTTAATATTTTTTCGATTTATTTTAATTTTCTTCCAAGTACTTTTAGTGATTAGAATGAAATTGAATGAAATTTTGAGGGTAAAAGTTACTATAAATGCGACATATTATAAATCTAAAAAAGTGTCGACATATTCCTCAGGGACGTGCATATGGGTTATCACTGGAATATTTTTCTAAAAAAGCATGTACGCTACTGACATTTATTTCTCTTTTTAGCGAAATAGTGCAAGCAGTTTAATGCCGATTAAAAGTTGTCTCTTGATATTTTGTCGATTTTGGTCTCCTTGATGAGAAAAATGCAATTTTATGAATTTGCATTGATCCAAGTATAATAGCAACCTTTAAGAATATTAATATCATTAACTTACGAAAGTTTTAAATAAGTACTTATTGATTCCTCATCAAAAAATATGAAAAAAAGTTCTATAAACATGGGTATGGAAATGCATAGTTTTAGAGTTACAGGATGTTAAAACTTCTTAAAATTAGGTGTTTTGTAATTATCTTAAATACCATTATTTCTTTATTTGAAATTGCTGTATGTTGGACTAATAGTAATAAAAGTAATAACAACTAATAGTATTAGTATATAATATTAAATTAGTTAAAATATACAATTTATTAATTTTATTTTTATTAATTGTGATTAATAAAATTGCGTTTATCTCATCAAGGAGGCCGAATTCGACAAAATATCAAAAGATACCTTTTAATTAGCATTAAACGACCTACACCATTTTGATATCAAAAGAAAAGTCAGTGACGCAATTGTTTTATTTTTGAAAAATATTCTAGTGATAACCCATATGCACGTCCCTGATGAATTTATCGACATTTTTTTAGCATTAAAATATGTAGCACTTATAGTAACTTTCACCCTCAAAATATCATTAGAATCACTAAAAGTACTTGGAAGAAAATTATAATAAATCGAAAGATTATTAAGATTTTAACACCCTGTAGCTACGAAACAAAGCAGAATCGGGCCTACGTTGATATGAAAAATAAATCTTATTTTTACGTGAGGAATCTCCCCACGAGAGATGGCATATATTTTTTGAAACACCCTGTAGAGGTTGAATATTAATATTTGAAATTTGATACAAATGATCTCCCTTATCCTCTAAACAAATTATTTATAATCCAGCTAATTATGTAATTTTATATACTAGTTATATGACATATAATGTTTTATTCGAAATTGTAATACTATAGATACAATATAAAAAACATTTATGATAATTTCCACAATTTACTGGTATATGAATTACCCTTCTTTGCTATGTAACTTTAGGTCAAGTACAAGAAATGTAAAAAGTATTGATTCTTTACCAATTTAGAGTTTTTCTAGGACAAAAGAAATATAAATATGTATATTTTAATATACATTTTTTAATATTTTATTTTTCATTTTTTAGTCCGTTTGTTACATATTATTATGCAATTTATTTAGAGATGGTATTTATTTTTTAACTAGGATTAGATATTTCAACTTTCGCAAATAATTTATATTACGTATCAAATAATTTATATTACGTATTATTATATTTAGGTACTTAATATTAACGAGAATAGGTATTTTTAAATTATATTTTTTTATAGCAAATTATTAAAATTTAACGTATTAATTTTAGTTAACAATTAAATTATATACACAATAGTAGAATTTTATATAGTAGAATTATTTGTGTGAGGAAATGTTTTAAAACACATTTTAGCAATGTTTAAAATGTAATAATTAATTTATTATGTCTGACTGTTTAATTAGGCAGCTTAATTAAATATTGTATTTAACACACTACGACCAGTAATTGAATAAACTGCTTTCAAATTGTACGTCGTATTTAAATAATAAACAGGGGAAATGTTTTATAAGGTACACGTTGTATTTAAACTAGATTTAAATACACAGGGTGTTTTCATAAACATGTGCCATCTCTGGAGAGATTCCTCACGTAAAAATAAGATTGATTTTTCATATCAACATAGGTCCGATTCTGATTTGTTTCGTAGATACAGGGTGTTCTTAATATTTTTTCGATTTATTATAATTTTCTTCCAAGTACCTTTAGCGTTTCAAATAAAATTTTGAGGGTAAAAGTTACTATAAAAGCGACATATTTTAAATCTAAAAAAGTGTCGACATACTCACCAGGGACGTGCATATGGGTTATCACGAATATTTAAAAAAAATGCATGTACACCACTGACTTTTTTCTTTTGTTAGCAAAATAGTGTAAGCAGTTTAATGCCGATTAAAAGTGGTCTCTTGATATTTTGTCGATTTCGGCCTCCTTAATGAGATAAACGCAATTTTATTAATTTGCCTTTATCCAAATCTAATAGCAACCTTTAAAAATTTTTAGTATCATTACCTAACTTGCGAAAGTTTTAAATAAGTACACATTGATTCCTCATCAAAAGATATGAAAAAAAGTTCCTATAAACATGGGTATGGAAATGCATCGTTTTGGAGTTAAAACAGGATATTAAAACTTTTTAAAATTAGGTTTTTTGTAATTATCTTAAATACCATTATTTTTTTTATTTGGAATTGCTGTAGGTTGGACTAATAGTAATAATAACTAGTGGTAATAATATTTAATAATTAATTAGGTAAAATGTATAATTTATTAATTTTATTTTTATTTTAATTTTGTTAATTGTGATTAATAAAATTACGTTTATCCCATCAAGGAGGCCCAATTCGAGAAAATATCAAGAGTTAACTGTTAATTAGCATTAAACGGCCTACACAATTTTTATATCAAAAGAAAAAAGTCAGTGCAGCACATGATTTTTTTTTGGAAAAATATTCCAGTTATAACCCATATGCACGTCCCTGAGGAATTTATCGACACTTTTTTAGCATAAAATATGTAGCACTTATAGTAACTTTTGCCCTCAAAATTTCATTCGAATCATCCAAACCAAACCAAGCTAAATGTACTTGGAAGAAAATTATAATAAATCGAAAGATTATTAATAATTTAATACACTGTAGCTGCAAAACAAAGCAGAATCGGACTTATGTTGATATGAAAAATAAATCTTATTTTTACGTGAAGAATCTCCCCACGAGAGATGACATATGTTTTTTGAAACACCCTGTATATGTATATCTACAGTGTGGTGCATCGGAAAACGGGACATAGGAAATCCCACGTAAAGTTTGAAGAGATCAAATAGATTATCTGGGATCTCCCCAGATAATCTTATTATGCGAAAGTTATATTAGGCTTTTTTGAAGAGGCTTTAAAGTTGTACTTTTGTCTGTAATTTTGTTTCATTTGGAATAGGCATTTAAAAGTTATTTGAAAAAATCTACCTTCGAATTAGAAAAAAATTAGATTACGACCCCGAGAAAGCTACAATTAAAATACCAGCAAAAATGTGATAAATGTGATAATTTGTTTACAAGAATTTGAAGGTGATTTTGTATAAAGAAATTATCATTTTCAGAACTTCTGATAAAGTTACGATGTCAAGAGTTTAAAGAATAAAATAGAGGGTTGAAACTAAAAGCACGGAAGCACATGGAAGTGTGAAGACAAAAATAATGAACAGGAAGAAAACAGCAATGACTTTGCTGTGACTTTGCTGTTTTATGGCAAGAAAAACATTGATTCCCGTCTGTTGGGAATACAGTAGGAGAAGACCACACTCAAAAACAGTCTTTATGGGATATTAAATACAGAAATTTAGATAAACTGAATACGGCCATTTCTGTGGAATGCTAAAGATTCTCCCCTTAACAGCTTCGTATTATGAGGCGTGAATTTTACACTCATTTAGGGTATTGTTTGGCTGTGAATGGGAGATTATGTGCACATTTTATTAATTAGTATAAATTGTCTAAGAAAGGTTTTTGATTACAAATATTTCGATTATTTTTTAAATTATTGTGGATGTATGAGCGAGGCCCGAGAGTGATCGAGTAATGAACAGCAAATACACCGCGAATAGTATTCTCAGTTCAATTAATTCTTTTGTTTTCTGATAAATCAGATCACAATTCAGAAAAAAAATAACCAGCCTTTCCAAACTACACCACACAAATCCTTGTATACAAAATATGACATTGCAATTGACAATGACAAAATCATATTTTTGTTGGTATTTCAATTGTAGCGTTCTCTGGGCCGTATTATAAATTTTTATTAATTTGAAGGTAGATTTAAATGCCTATTCCAAAAGCAACGAAATTCTAGATAAAAGTACAACTTGAACGGCTCTCTCGCAAAAAAGTCTAATACCACTTTTGTATAAATAAATAAATAAATAAATAAATAAATGCCTCTATTGTCAAACAAATTTTCAATTTGTAGACAAAGGTAAACTAACAAACAAAGTAAAAAAACAAGGTACATAAACAAACAAACAAAAGATAATACAAAACATTATACAAATAATATTGTCAGTCTTATTGTTAAAATAAACATTTATAAATGTTTACATGTCAAAGAACAAAAAATAAAAATAATATTCAAAAATATTTAACTAGTTTATAGTAAAATATCAATGACCTCTAAATAAATTCATTTCGATGTCATTAGTAAATATAGCAATAGCAAACATTAGACCAGTGTTTACAAGATCAAATTCGATTTTCAAAATATAATTCATTTACAGCGTAGAAAGCCTTGTCTAGTAAATAAGAGTTCAATGCTTGGATTGAGAATGTTATGGATTTGATTTCAAATGGCAGGTGATTGTGCATTTTTTTCGAGTTGTATAATATTGAACTTTTAACTAACTCTGAGCGTGGGGTAGGTAGATAAAGATCTTGCTCCGCGTTCCTGAGTGGATAAGTGTGAGATGGCCTTTCTTGAGAAGCTGATACATGTTTACGTATTAGGCAAACGGATTCAAATATAAATAAGGAAGGAAGAGTCAATATTTTTAATTCTTTAAAAAAGTCCTGGCAATGAGTTCTGCTGTTTAGTCCCAGTGAATATCAAACAGCTCTCTTCTGGAGCTTGAAAATGCGGTCAAATTGAGTCGCACAACACGTACCCCAGAATGGAAGGGCATACCTGAGGTGCGACTCAAAGAGTGCATAATAAACAGTTCTAGCCACTGACAAGTTAATCTCCTTAGAAACAGACATTGCAAAACAGGCAGAGCTCAATTTTTTCGACAAAGCTTCGATATGTATGTCCCATTTCAGAGAATTGTCCACAACAAGCCCTAAGAATTTTACAGATTTTACGACGTCAATGGTGGTGTTGTTAAGTACAAAAGGCTGCAACGAGTTTTTATACGACAAAGCTTTAGTTTTAGAAATGTTGAGACTCAGGAGGTTCGAATCGCACCAAGATTTAATGGTGATTAAGTCATTTGATATAATCCTATGAAGTGCCGTGATGTCCTTGTTGCTGCAAGTGAAGCTAGTGTCGTCCGCAAAAAGACATATTTTGCCACTGATATTTATGTTAGCAATGTCGTTAATAAAAAGAAGAAACAAAATAGGGCCTAGTACTGAGCCTTGTGGTACTCCACATTCTATTGGCTTGCTAGAAGACAACGTGGTACCCACCCTCACAAGTTGACTTCTGTTGCTCAGATACGACTTAAACCATTCGAGAGATGATCCCCTGAACCCATAGTGCTGCAGTTTATTAATTAGGATCTTATGATTTACACAATCGAACGCCTTAGAAAAAATCATATATATTATGTACATAAAATCATCTGGGGAGAAAATATTTGAACTTTTCAAAATTTACATGGGATTTCCTATGTCTTGTGTTTCAATGCATCACACGGTATATTAATAATTATTGTAGACATCTCTATTTTGTTCTATATTTTTTTCAAAGGAAGTGGGCCAATACAGTTTATTTGAATACTATTTACTAATGATTTATGATAAATGAATTTAAAATCAGTGATAAACACGTATACCTTAATTGAAATTGTTACTGAAACTGTCAAAAGAAGTACCAAACAAATTCCTTCGCGTGAACACAAATGCGTAGATATTTTTGCAAAAAGCTCCAGTGATGATAAAATATTTACAATAATTTTCCTTTTTCATTTTAGCGTTTGCAACAAGTGCGTGGCCAATTTCGACCACCACTGCAAGTGGCTGAACCACTGCATAGGAGGTCGCAACTACGCACTCTTTCTAATGTGCGTTTCCAGTGCAGTAGCTGCTGCAGCCCTGGTGGCCGTTCTCGCTGTTGTCAATATTGTATATCATCATATAGGATACGGCGACTCTTCAGATGAAGCTGACCAGAAGGTAAGAGCATTTACATATTAATCTGCCGTCTACATGAAAGTGATTATAAGTGCGGGCAAACTTATAATTTGTGCAAACTTCTTTTCATATGTCAGAAACTGATATCGAAAAAACATGTAACATATCTGTTACCAAAAGTCGTACACCACTGTGACGTGATCACGACTTTTGGTAGCAGCGTTTTTCAGAATACTGCGGACAAATTCGTCGGTCGGTGTTAGTTGGTATCTAGCGTAACGTAAATGCCACCTGCATTGCTGCTATTATTATTCGTAATTTTCCGAAAACAATTCGAAAGAGAATCAACCGAAAACAATTGATCGAAAAGAAAATTAACCAAAAAAGTAGTCGCCCGAAAAAAAAAATCATCGAATTACAATTGACACAAATAAAAATTTCTCAAATTGTCGATTTTTGGTAAAAGATTGTCCTAATACAGGGCATTTAAATACACGGTCCATTTAATAAAAATCAAACTAAACAAAAAGAACACATGTTTCTTCACCCGTGCCTTTTTGATACAAATAACTGTGGAGTAACAGTTTGTGTTTTCCCTGTTCACTGATTAGAAATTCGGCTTCCATATTACATGTTTATGCCGGATGATGATAGGCACAATACATACAATTTTCCAGAAATTCGGGAAACTTTCTTGTTCGCTCAAATGTTTTTAGGAAAACTCTGATTTCGGGCAATTTTTCATTAGAGCAGTCTTCTTTTCGGTGATTTGCTTTCGGTCAATTTTCCTTCGGCTATTTTTTCTCGGACAATTTTCTGGATATGCAATACAGCTATGTGCAAAGTCTATCCCATTCTAACCATAGTTTGTGGTAAAACATCAGAGATTTTCAAGTGTGTTGAATTAGCCACACTATAAAAGAGAGCTGCTGCCTTACTTTTATTTTGTCCCAAGTGACCATCACAAAATAATAGGCAGAATGTGTCATTTTCTCTCGCACGCATTTTCATAACTCATCAAAGGACCTATCTCAAATTCCATATTTCTTGTAGTATAAAAATTGGTTGTGATAGAAAAGTATGGCAGACAACGTGGAGGGTCTGCAAACGCTTCTACAAAGACTAAACAACACGTGTAAAGTCTATGAACCTTAAGAAAATTAAATTTATGATAATCACTAAGAGAGAAGATGTCCAAGCCAATGTTCTAATAGATGATACACCTATGGAGAGAGTACAAAAATATAAATATTTTGTCAGTTGGTTGACCGAAAACTTGGATCAATCAGCAGAAATAAAAGCTCGAATATAAATAGCCAGAGCATCCTTTGTAAAACTCAAAAAATGTCTCTGCAGTTGAGACATCAACTTAAAGCTTAGATTAAGAATGCTAAGGGGTTACATATTTGCAACTCTACTCTATGGTTCAGAGGCTTGGACACTTAAAAGGCCGAAATGGAGAAGCTTGAGGCATTCGAAAGATGGTGTTATCGGCGTATGCTGAGGATTGCATGGACTGACAAGGTTACAAATGTAGAACTGCGACGCAGAATTCAGGAGGACGAAGAGGTGATTAATACCCTTAAAAGGAGAAAACTTGAGTACTTTGGACATATAATGAGAGGACCTAAATATGCCCAGCTGCAGAACATAATAGAAGGAAAGATAAAGGACAGAAGGAGCCAAGGAAGAAGAAGAACATCATGGCTCAAGAATTTGAGAGAATGGTTTGGAATGACTTCAAACCAGTTATTCAGAGTAGCCATTAACAAAGTTAGAATTGCCATGATGATTTCCAACCTCCATTAGGAGATGGATCCCGAAGAAGAATTGATATAAAAAAAGAGTCCTATCTCAACATACGTCTCTTCGTCAGTTTGTATCTACAGTAGCGTAAATGCCTCCTGCATTGCTGCTTATGACTGACTGCATTACTGCTTACTGCAACAAGTTACGAAATGACCGGAAATCGGATGTTAACGTATCGTAACGGAAAACCATGAAAGACCGTTCAGGATAAACAGTTATTTTGTTTAGAACTGTTTCCAAACAATATACGTAATATATTATGTTGTCAGCCTATGCTGTGAAATTATTTAATTATTAGTCTTATTGTTGTTTAAAATGTAATAATGTAATGTAATAATAAGTTTTAATTGTTTTAAAAAATCTGTTTTTAAATGGGCAAAAAGAAAAGATCACGTGTATAATTGTTGAAGTTTGTTGAGCTGTTTCCCCCATTCATCAAATCTATTTAAAGTTCTTATAAATTTGTATACCTACAACTAATTTGAAATATTCTATTTATAACACCAAACTATCTATAAATAAAACTAGAATATTTAGTGATGAATATAAAGGGAATGGCACAAAAATAAATTATTCCGCTGTTTTCCTCGACAAACAGGAGCGACTTTCCGTGAAATAACGACAGTTCGATCGGTATAAGCGGGTTTGGCCCGGTCATTTATCGAATTCTCCATGTTTCCATGTCCATCGACCTTTTCTAATGTGTTTTGATTCACCAGTCGCAGGTGGATGCGCATTATTTGCCGAAATAAAAATAGATTTAAAAAGGAATAAAGGGATTTTATTCGAACCTACGGAATTTTGTTTCTCCTAAAAATAATACTAGGAAAACTGTGAAAATGTGTGACTGTATTTATTGTTTTTTATTTGTATTATTTATTTATACAGTGTGGTCTACTAAATATGCAACATACGAGATTTTTTTTTATTAGAAGTTCTATCCAAATGGGAATACTGTTAAAAGTTAGTGCAAATCCGATAACCATATCAGCGGTAGTTATGATGACTTCAAGTTAAACAACCTACAGGGTTAAAGGAGGATGCCTAGAGGTGGTTGAAGAGTACCTTTATTTCAAAGAATTTTCAAAAATACTACAAATAAATGTTGTTTGAAATTAAAATGTAAGCAAAAATAGCTAAATACAAAGTTACTTACTTACTGCCATTACTCTCTGACGAGTATTTGACACGCATCAGAAGATGATTGCGCAAGGCGTTTTCTTTTGCGAACTTTTCTGTGACTGAAAAGTCCGATACGTGATCTCTCTTTTTTCTCTTCGGCACTCCGGTGTGCTCTATGTGCACTGATTCGGCATAGTTATCCCCTTTAAGTTTTCATGGAAAATATTCTGGTATATTTTGAGTTGTCCAGCCGGTTTCTTCTTACCCTTTATAAGCTCACCATAAAGAAGAGCTTTCGGTAGGCGGTTTTCTTGTATCCTGCATACGTGGCCAGCCAATTTTAAGCGGGATTTAGTAATCATGACTTCAGCGCTTTCGCAGCTAGCTTTTTCAAGGACGGATACGTTTAAGACATGGTAGTACCATTTGATTTTTAATAGTTGTCTAAAGGTGTCTCTGTTGCAACTTCTTTAATGCGTTCATGTGTCGGCGGTACGGCACCCAGGTTTCGCTTCCATATAATATGGTGGGGAATATTATTGCTCGGTACACTGCAAGTTTTGTTTTTGTGCTCAAGTTATGATTGTAGAAAACCCTGTCTTTTAATTTCCAGAATGCTCTTGAGGCGCTGCTAATTCTGTACTGAATTTCAGAGTCGATATTTACCTTTTCCGAAATCAAACTGCCGAAGTAATTGAATTCCGCTACATATTCCAGTAGTTCTTCTCCGATTTTTATATTACTGTTATAAATTTCCGGGGGAGTGCACATGACTTCAGTTTTATCGATGTTCAGCTTAAGGTCCAAAGCCTCGTATGCCCATGTATATGTGTTCAGCATTTCCTGTAATTGCTGTAACGTTTTTGCAACTAAAGCGCAGTCATCAGCGTATTGAAGTTCTCTGATAAATTTTATACGCGTTTTTGCCCTAATTATTTTATGTTGAAAAGACCACCGTCCCCGTACCTGTATCTAACATCCATTCCTCTTTCCTGCAGCTTGCTCTCCACTATAATAGAGAGCGCTGCCATGAGTATGTTGAATAAGAGAGGAGCTAAGAAACATCCCTGCCTAACTCCTATATTTGTCAGGAAGGGATCGTTCAGTGATACATGATGGTGACACTCTCGACTTGTTGTTATAGAGGCTTTTACACAAACTTTTACAAATACACAGAAAAAAAAATGTCGATAGTTAAGCTCGGAAATACTCGAGTTTTTTAAAGATTTCCAGAAGAATCAGCAAATGTACCAGACTCTAAATAGATCAAACTATTAGGAATAGCAGTTTAATCAAAATTATGTTACAGTACTAAAATATGCAGATGGAAATTAAACTGAGCCAGTAATTAAAAATCCTTTATTTCAGTATGTCGTGTAAATAAATATTTATGGTTACTATAATAAGTGTAGTAAGTAGTATTAAATTTAAAACAGTAACCTTATCAACAAATTATCCCGTTGAAACAAGAAATATTGTAATATAAGATATTTAGAATATTTTATGCATATACAAGGTGTCCCAGAAATAAGTGCAAGTATTTTAACTGGTAGTATAGTTCAACCCCAGAAACACACATGAGTCTCTTTCCGCGAAAAAAAAATTGAAAATTCGAAATTTTTTTGGAAATTTTTCCTACACTTGGCATTTCATCAGCCGACTATTTTTATTAAATTGAAAATAGTTTGGGTACCTAGGTCGACTCAGCCTTAAATGAATTCTTGGGATTCACAATCCTGAGGTAATAATAGGCGGTTGAAGCGTAGTGCTAGCCACATTACCTTCCTTGTACACCGAACGGTTCTAGCATAGCAAGCTGTACCTTGCTACTCCCAAGGCGTTTAACGCTATATACGGGAGCTATTATTATTATTATTCTAATTTTTCGTTAAAAACATAATAAATCTTGATAATGTGGCATAGGTAATAGATTAAATTTACAAGAAAGAAAATCCAGAAAAGATCCAGTGGTTCTCAAAATTTTAGCAAAAAATCATTCTTTTGGAAATTTTGAAAGTAAAATAATACCGTTATTTTGGACTTATTTGAAAAACTAAATTTATTTTAGAATTTTAACATAAGGAAGTTTAAATTAAATTTTAGATAAACGTAAACTCCTTGTTACTTTTGAGTTTATGACATGGAAACCTGTGAGGTGATAAACCAGCTGAAAGCCCATTGACACGTCCATTTTTTTCTTAAATTATTTTTTATTTTAATATTTCAATAATTCTTAATAATTATTAACACGTAATTGCTAATTAAATAAACAAAACAATTTATTCTAAAATTCATTAAATTAAATCAAAGTAATGATACTTGGTCATAGTTAATAATAAAATTTCCGAACGACAATCTATGTTTTTAAACTTTTTATCAATGAAATATCGTCTTATATCATATTTAAAGTCGTAATGTAAAGCATTGTTTATGCCATTATGTGTGTAATTTATTGCCCTATTTTTTTCGACCTTATCTTCACCAGTTTTAGTGCGGTTTCACATGGAGCGGACCGTAATCGCTTATTTTGTGTATTTTCCTGCAGGGCCATGTAAGTTAATTATTCAAAATGGTTCCAGCAAAAGTTTTCGATATACGACGACTGTTGGCGCTGATCGTCAAAATCATGTAAAAATGTTTGTACAGGGATTTTGCTTACCGACAATACGACGTGAGCTACGACCGGACCAGGACCATCAGAACGATCAGTCCACAGAACACACTAAAGAAGAACGCTAACTCCCATGCATTTTTTAGTTTCAAAACGGTTTCAAATTTGTAAAGAAATCTGTATTCTGTATATTGAAGTGGCGCCATCTAGCCACCCAGGAAAGTAACAAATGTAGCGGCAAATTTAAATAGATGCAATTTATTTTTAAGCAAGACGTATTGACTTGTTCGCCAATTAGAGCCAATCAGATTTCTACAAAATAATGTGTAGTCATCTGATTGGTCCCAAGTTGGCAAACAAGTCAAATGGTAAAAAACAAGGATTTATATATAAAGGTTAAACCAGGTTAAACTATTGTAAAGTGTTAAATGGTTTGCTTATATCATTTTATGTGCATAAAAACCTACAATAAATAATTTATTTTAATTTACAGAAAATTATACCATGAAACATTTTACAAACAAATAAAACAACAGATTAAAAAGTATAATATTTATTATAGTACCAGATTTAAGAACACATAACAAATATCGTTGGAATACAAGAGAAAGTGACGTCCATTAGAAACAATGTTTTATTTACGTGTATTTTTATATATGGACTTGAACAACTGTGTAATATCACATTGTGAAGTTTATGTACAAAAATATGGAGTTGATCAATTTTTTTTTGTAAAAATATATGGCGTTGTAAATATTACATTGTTAAAAAATAAAATTCACGAACATTTGGACTTGGTTAGGTTACCTCACCTCACTTTCTCAGATTATTAAATAAAATTATTAGATAAATCAAAGACCTTTAACTTAAACCTTACCTTTAATAAAAATCTTAAAAATCAAACACAAAACAAAGTTCAAAAAAATTCAAAAATACAAAATCACGATTGTAAAATGTAAAAAACACAGGCAAACAACCAGAAAACAGCGAAACGTACATCTCCGTTCAATTGCAAAACACAACTGGAGAGGAAGGAGGAAGCCGGAAACGGAAATCTGATTTGACATACAGAACAATGACAGAACATAATTAATAGGCCTATTTAGGCAACTATAAAAACAATTTTGTACGCAATTGTTAGGCAACTAGAAAAATTAAAATAAAAATACGCCATCTAGGGTCCCAGGAAATTACTACCCCAAAAAAAAGATCGTTCAAGGTCGTATATCTCAGTTGACTGGCCCTGGATCAGTCTTTCTTGGACATTTGCCGCGGAAGTGTGTGTTAATTTCTGTTGTGATAAGTGTGGTTGTGTTTGCAGTTTGATTTTTCGGTTTTGATATTCTGTTAAAATTAATTTTGAAGTATTGTATCACCTGTTTTTATGTAATAGTACTTTTTTTAGTTCTATGATCTGATATGTTATGATTTGTTAATGTTTGTTTAACAATGTTATACCAAAGAGGTTATACTTAATATATCAATTTGCATAGCATAGAATGTAGAATGTTTAGGAGGGGAGTTAATCACCGCGACTTTATAGATCTATTGTGTGTTCCCCTTTCTTGAGTTATAACGAGTTATAACTCATCATACAGTCTTAGGGCTTTAAGAAAAGCCATTATCTGAAACGGCTCCACAGAGGCCAGCTCTCCATCCTCGTTGCATAGCATAACTTTTTATCAATAAACTTTGTAGATTTTCAGATTATTTAATTCCTTTTGTTTCCGTTTGTAATTTTATTTTTAAGACATATTATGTGATTGTTTCACATAATATGTTTTAAAAATAAAATTGCAAATAGCGAATAAAAATAATTAACATAATAAAGTGTATTTTACAATTCCCGCCTGTTGCCCCCGGCCCCGCACCCCTTTGGCTATCCTGTAAATGTCAGCTACAACTAGAGATGGCGCTACGAAAATGGAACCGATTTATTGTAAGGAACTTGGGTTTCTTTTTCGTTAGTATATTCTGTGGTCACCTGTACTTTCAATCTGCGCATATGGAACAACGTATTTAGCCATGTAGCATAGCCACGCGCGGATGGTCCGTCAAGACAAGGGCTTGCCGTCGGACGAAATCATTCAGACGGATCATCCGCGCATATCGTCAGCTTTATAACGAGAAGACGTATCTCGATTTTTGCTACTATTCGGGAGGACAATTTAAAGGAAATCACTTTGGCCAATAAATGTAAAGTCTTTCATTTTTTAATAGTGTTTACAACACTTAAATGGAGACCTTGATGAAATGTTCTAGAGATAAATTAACAGGAAATTCTAATAAATTATTTATTTCTAATTGTTTAGTAGAGATAGGCCTTTTTGTTTTAATATAATAAATTTATTACCGAACGAATAAGTATACATAAGCCTATATAAAATAAACTAACGTGTACCCGCGACTTCGTTGGCGTCGAATTAATCATTTGTAATGGTGATGATAAAGCAAAGTAAGAATTTCCATTAACATACAAACTGGATAAAATTTTCTCACATTTATGACAGCATGAGAAAAAACAATATGACGATATTATTATATAACTTGGTAATATTTGAAGGGTAGTTTCATCTCGTTGGAATTTGACTTTCGAAAAATCCGTTTGCCAAAAATAAGCCATTTACTTCAAGCAGTTTAAGCAGAATCGTGGTTAATCAATTACCCAACTTTTTGGAACACCCTGTATGATTTTTTAAAAAATTTCAAAATATGTTAAAAAACAAAATAAATTATGCGTGTTCAAGCGTTTTCCCGAATGACTAACCGTTTTTTAAATAACAAATATTCTAATATTTGAGGGGCGTTTTCACTTGGAATTTGAGATTCGAGAAACCCCTTCTTATCGAACCTCTACACCCCACAGTCAATCTGTTTGCCAAAAATCAGCTTTAAACGTCAAGGAGTTTAAGCAGAATCGTGATTACTCAATGGTCTCAATTTTATGAAACACCCTGTATAAATTTTTAAAAAATCTTAAAATATGTAAAACAACAAAATAAAATACACGTGTTTAAGAGTTTTTCCGAAAAACTCACCGGTTTTTAAATAAAAAATATTCTAATATTTGAGGGGTGGTTTCACCCCCTTCGAGTTTCGAAAAATCCCTTATAGAAAATCGAACCTCTACACCTTAAAGTCAATCCGTTTTCCAAAAATCAGCTTTTTACGTCAAGCGCTTTAAGCAGGATCGTGATTAATCAATGACCAGCTTTTTCGAAACACCCTGTATACATTTTTAAAAAATCTTAAAATATGTAAAAAAAAACAAAATAAAATAGACGTGTTTAGGCGTTTTTTTCGGAAACTTGGCCGTTTTTTAAATAAAAATATTGTAATATTTGAGGGGTGGTTTCACCCCCTTGGAATTGGAATTTCGAAAAATCCCTTCTTATCGAACCTCTACATCCTAGAATCAACCTGCATGCCAAAATTGAGCTTCTTACGTTGAGTGGTTTGAGCAGGATCGTGATTAATCAGTGAGTCTCTTAAGGATTTTATATATTAGTATAGATATAAAAATGATGATAAAATGTTCTTAATAAGGAAAAAAATAATATAATATTTACTTTAGATACATACAACAAAAAAAAATAGAAATCGCCAAAATATCAGAAACAAAAAAAAAATAAATTACCTTAATTCTCGTTGGATTAAATCAACTGAAAACAAAGACAGTCTTCAATCTAGAAGCAAAAACTACTAATATATTTTTGGTAATTATTTAGTTTATTGAGGCAATGATTTGAAATAAAACATCTCCTGGTGATTTAATGACAGGTTTATCACCAGTACTTGTTGTTGTAGATCTTGATATTTTCGTAATATTATAATAGGTTTTGGCCCTGAGTTTAGAGTAGAATGAGATGTTTCAAAAATTAGCTTTCGTTAAATTACCGGTAACAGCTGGTTAGGCATAAATAATTGCCTGTTTTTTTTTATTGCATGAGCAATACAACGGATTTGGTAAAATTGCCCGAAAACAATTCGAAGGAGAATTACCCGAAAACAATTGATAGAAAAGAAAATTAACCAAAAAGGTAGTTGCCCGAAAAGAAAAATGATCGAATTACAATTGACAGAAATAAACATTTCCCAAAATGTCGATTTTTGGTAAAAGATTGTTCTAATACAAGGCAAACTAAACAAAAACAACAAATGTTTCTTCACCCGTGCCTTTTTGATACAAATAACTGTGGAGTAACAGTTTGTATTTTCCCTGTTAACTGATTATGAATTTGGCTTCCATTT
Source organism: Sitophilus oryzae (assembly GCF_002938485.1). Classification (NCBI taxonomy): domain Eukaryota; kingdom Metazoa; phylum Arthropoda; class Insecta; order Coleoptera; family Curculionidae; genus Sitophilus; species Sitophilus oryzae. The sequence goes on from NW_022145749.1 coordinate 1,325,651, forward strand.
TACATGTTTATGCCCGATGATGATATGCACAATAAATACAATTTTCCAGAAATTGGCAGTGATGACAATGACAATGGCCTGACAGTCATAATGAGCTGACAATTATTGTATTTTTTCGAAAAACTTTTTGGTTCGCTAAAATATTCTTAGGGAAACTATAATTTCGGGCAATTTTCCATTAGAGCAGTCTTCGTTTCGGTGACTTGCTTTCGGTCAATTTTCCTTCGGATCTTTGTTCTCGGACAAAAAGTCTAACTGATTCAAACCATAGTTTGTGGCAAAACATCAGAGACTTATTTCTTTCAAGTGTGTTGAATTAGCCACACTGTAAAAGAGAGCTGCTACCTTACTTTTATTTTGTGCCAAGTAACCATTAGAAACTAATAGGCAAAATGTGTCATTTTCTCTCGCACGCATTTTCATAGCTTATCAAAGGACCTGAGATTCCATATTTCTTGTAGTATAAAAATTAGTATAACAATTGATATAAAAAGAGCCCTATCTCAACATACTCGTCATAACGAAGAAGTCTAGCATTTGGAATGGAGCAAATTTTTAAATTAATATAAAATGAAAAAGGTATAATATAATGAGATAGTATAATACAAATACAATTGAGATGCGCAAATGCGCTATGTTAAAAAATGACCCAATGGGCATGTCGTGACATTAAAATTTCAAAATCGCCAAAAATTGAGTTACGTCTTTTCGTCATAAATCCGGTGATATGTGAAAATATTTATATAAACTTATGGTACCTGTTCATCTAACGGAGGATCAGCGCGCGGACGGTCCGCTCCATGTGAAACAGCACTTAGTTAATCAAATTGAAATTATACGTCATACCGAACAAAAAACATTATTTTATATCTCGGGCGAGCCCAAATTTGATATTTAATGAGAACGCAGTAATTAAATACCAGAACCGTATTTGTTTCTTTTGTGTTAATGTACCCATTAAAATAAATAATAACAAAAGAGTTTGTTTTGTTTCTTGTTATTGGCCAGTGCTAAGTGCGATTAAGAAATTATTAAGAATTGTAAAATATTAAACAAATCTATTTTAATTCTATTTATCAAGTCGTATTATAAATCTGGATTTATTTCTAATATCTAAAAACTATCAAAAGTATTTCCCCAATTGAGTATATTAGGCTGCATATTAACCATGCAGTGACGGCGTGTGACTCTATACTTTGTGAGGGTACTACTAAAAATTAAACGATTATGCCACTATACGCTCAAAAAAGGATCTTTTTGGCTCATCATCATATCGGCAATCTATGACTGCAATTTAAGAGCCCATTTCACTAGTCCGAAAAAGTAGCAAAATAAGCGTTCGGCATTTAACGTTTTATGTCAAACTGGCTAGGTATTTTTACATAAATGAAGAAGGAAATTAAAGATAAAGGATTATACTATATCCGTATTGCAGCACATTTTTAGACAACTTCTTTATTTTTAAGATTTTGCTGGTCAAACATCAACAAAATATTCCTTATGTTTGGAATAAATTTTCTCGAAAATAAAGACATAATTTAAAGATATAGATTGAAGTTTTGTGAATTACAGTGATATGTAATTTATATAGTTTCGAACAAATTGTTCGCTATTTTATGGCAAATGCTGAAGCTCTGCAAACCTTATTCAAGCCTTAATCAAAGCACGTGTGTTTGGAATTTTGGGTGTCGCTTAACACGACAGGGTTGGGTTAAGCCTTAGGCAGATTTTTGAAATATAATATATATTTCCTTCGGCCACGCACCCGCTTTACCCAACCCGAAAATACAGCGTAATAGATTCTTAAAGGATCCTGTTTTCTATAAAAACTGAAAAACCCATCTATCAAAATTATAACACTAGAATGTTAGTTGATAACACTAGTTGATAACACTAGACTAGAATGTTAGTTGATAACACTAGTTTGTATTGAAAAATAGTAATTTAATATATTGAAAAATATGTCCATATTAAATCTCAGGATATGGTGATATAGAGACGGAGGTGCGAGAACGGACAACGAAGGCAACGGTACGGCCAATAGTGACATACACTGCAGAAACTCGACCTGATACAACGAAAACTAAACAACTACTAGAGACAACTGAAGTGAGAGTACTACGCAGAATAGCTGGAAACACGCTTCTGGACAGGGAGAGAAATGAAAGCATAAGAAGAGCATGCAAGGTGGAAAATGTAAATGAGTCGATACTCAGCAGAAAGAAAGAATGGAACGAGCATATCAGCAGAATGGACAACAGAAGGATAGTGAGAGTTGCACGCGACAAATCACCGCTAGGTTGCAGAAGCTTAGGACGTCCACGAAAACGATGGAGGGACGAGACCAAACAGGCGATTCGCCTAGTATGAAGAAGAGAAGAAGAAAAACATGTCGGATTTACAAAGAACAAAGTCAAAACCCGAAATTTTCAAGTATATAGATAAAGAAAATCCAAAAAATGAATTGATATTATTTGCTAATTTTTCAATGGAGAAGTACCAATCACTAATCTTAAAATCCTCTATCATTGTATTCTTTACCCGATTCCTTAAAGGCGTGCTACCGAAATTCCCGGTTCCGAAAAACTGTTTCGAGTCCGGAAACCCTACTCCGTTCATGGAATATGTATATTAATATTATCGGAAAACTTGCCTAAGCCTGAGCTCGATTGGGTCGCAAATTATAACGCGAAAAAAGCTTTTGTACATTGGTATATAGATAAAGGTGAGATCTCTGAATCAATAAAAGGTACAACTTGTTACTGCTTCGGAAACGACGAAGAAGAACTAGATACTGGAGAAAGCGAAGGCAAAGATGGCGAAGATTTGAGTATTAATAAGAGTACTAACACGATCCTTGTCCATAAGTAATTTATTTGTTATAAAAATTCGAAAACAAAATGTAAAGAAACGTACATACGCCATTGATATAACCAATTTTTAAACTTAAACCGTAACAAAATCAATTTTCAAAAGGGAACGTCTTTAAGGAGTAATAGTCCCTTATCACGTATTTTGAGAATCCAAATCGGGTTATACCCTCTGCACCCTATTCTACGTTTGACTTTTATTCTAGCAGACGTTGGCTGACTGCCAAAAATTATTCACTGAGAAGCAGTTATGAAATTTGGAAAAGTTATTGGCGTTAAGTCGACGCTCCTGAGAGTAATGGAGGATATTCAAGCTTTTTAGATCGGGTTTTAAGGATGCTGTGGTGAAAATAAAATATTTAAGAGTACCTAATTAATATTTTAACTAACATAATACAATTTTGATAATATTGCAAACTACTTGGTTTTGTAAATTCCAATTCTGAGAAGAGCAAGTATCTATTTGTGAAAATCATGTTAAAATATTAAAGATTTTTTATGCGGAAAATAGTAAAATCGAAGTTATAATGCTTTAATATAACTAAAATACAGCATACATATTTGGTGCAACCAAACGAAATGTAGTTTTTGAATAATATATACAATAATGAAGGTAAATTACCCCTATATAGCGACCTACATTTATCAGTGGATAATGTATTCTCTACGCTTCTAGTTTTTGATTCTCTGTTCTATTTTTATTTATATATTTTCAGTATATACACTCATAGAGAAAAATTTTGCATATTTTATTTGAAGTCATTATTTTTAGTTTATTTATTTTCCGTTAACACTTTTTGAGTTGTTTAATGGCGGATCCCTTGCAGTGGAAGGTTTTACACTTAATTTGACTTAATTGTGGACAAAATAATGTTTAGAGATAGACTTATACTGAAGAAGCAATAGAGTTACAAACGACAAACATAGCACAAATGTATCATATTGTCCCTTGACAGCTAATATGATGCTGTTTTGTTTGTTTGTTGTCAGAATTACATTTCCAGTGATTTATTTTTTGATTTTGTATTTTTGGTGATGAAGATGTCACATTTAAGTGTGTTAGATTCTGTTAAAATTGTTATTTTATTCATTGAAAAATGTACGATCTCTCTCAATGATGTACAAAGTCTACCTAATGAAAAATATCCTCTCAGAATTATTACGGTTTTTTATACTATCGCCATTTTTTTGAAAATAAACATATGTGTATGCATATCAAATTTCAACAACCAATATTTTTGAATTAACAAAACATTATTTTTAATTGTCTTTTCGAAGACTGTAACTTCCTCGGAAAGCATCTTTGGGCATATAAACATAGGAACTTTTTAGAATCAACCAATAAAGTTTGGTACACTATGTTTTTGACACCCTGGTCTACGAATCCTTTGCCGCGCACGGTATATAAGATTTTATAGTGTTGTATGCCCAAAGATGTATTAAAATAACTTATTTCAATTCTATTCAGCGCCAAAATAAAACGGCAAAGAAAATATGTATCATAAAACCTTTATAACCCTTAAAGCAAACAACCGGCTATATATTTTAATTTATAGCTATTGTTGGATTATAGCATGGTGGAATTTCTTGTGGTTTATTCAGTAAAGCCATTTAAAAGATAATAGTTCTACTGTTTGATAAAAAAAACGGCGACCAGTTGGCTGGGAACTGATGATCGATGACATTTCCCATATAAATTTACATATAATATGACAGCGATCTTCATTTCACAGCCATCGCTGACGCCGACGATCGATCATACGGTATATGTAGTGCTTCCTTTAAAGTACATCGTTACCATGACAAATATTCAAACTTTATAAGTATCAATTAGACTTTACTTGCTAAATTTTTAAAATTGTCATGGTAACGAAATTTTTGAAATATATAATATAATATAACAATAGAATTATTAATTTTTAAAGAGCTCTACTTAAGAAACCGGAAGGTATAGGTATAGGAACATGATATATCGTTGAAAAGCTATTTTATCAATCTTAATCTTGATTTTTTGTTTTTCTGTGTAATATCCGATTAGTTGGTTTAGGCAGATCGAATATTGTGACTTTCGTTAATTTATAATCCAGATTTCAACTTTTTTAAAATGTTCAACTAATACTTTTTTACAAATGCTTATTCAAAATCATATTTTTGTCAATTTTACATATTATGTTTTATTTATTATCTCAAAAAATATTAGAGATAGGTATAGGTTAGTATAATAGAAAAAATATGAGATATGAAAGTAGTTTCCAAAAAAATGTATTAATATACCAGGTTCCATTTAAAATAAGAAAGATGCTACCCCTTTTCAAATGATGCGGCAACATTGTAACGCTGAAAATATTTTAGAGAGATGGAGTAGGTCCTTTTTTCCAAAAATTCAAAAAAATCCAAATTTTCCAAAAAATTCTATCACCGCTTCTTCATAAAAGTCTAACGTGCCATCGGCATCGGCATCGCCGTGAATCACCTGATACGCCAGGTACCGCAAAAAGTTAAATACAAAAGTTATAGGATTTTTAAATATCTATTAGTGAGTAATAAATTTAAGTATACAGGGACGATCATAAAGTCGTGGCACATAAAAGTTTCATTTTTTTAATTAGAACCCCCTGTATATTATTACATATTTCAATTCTTCCTTCAATTCTAAACAAAAATCGAGATACACAATATACCTCCAACCAACTGTTTCCGAGTTATTGACTTTTGAACATATCACTTAACAATTTGATTTAATTAATTTCGATATGTTCAGTTTCATTTAATGATGCTATTCTGCCCAAACTGTGATACTGTTATAATGAGTTTTTAAATGCCTATTAGCTACTAGTAAATTTAAATATACAGGGTCGGCATAAAGTTGTGGCACATCAAACTTTATTTTTTTTAAATGGAATCCCGAGGGGTAAACCGCAGAGGAATTATGGTGTACACTATGAAGGAATTCTACAGGAATTCCAAGGAATTACGAGGAATTCCAAGGAATTCCATAGGAATTACTGGGAATTCCAATTATTTCCGTAAGAATTCCAATGAATTCCAAGGAATTCCTTAGAAATTTAGAGGAATTCCACAGTAATTAAGAGGAATTACAAGCAACTTTATAAAAAATTAACGAACATTAGTAAACCATGAATACTATAATAGGTAGTACTAAATTTAAAGAAAAACGTTTTACAGGCGATTTTTTACTATCCGTTTTTCGTTTTCGCTTCCAAAATTTCCCAATATCAAATATCTACAGGTTAGATATTCTTTTAATTTAATATTGTACCCTCGATTATATATCTAAAATATTTTCCAATAGTACGGCCGAACCACCCCCGAGAGATCTACTTATAACGTTCCCTGATTTCGCCATTTTCAAGAAACCCTCATAAGATTTTTTTTATTCAGTACTCAGAAAGTGTAAAGTTGATTTTTTCATTTCCTCGGAATAATACCTAGGTATATACTATAGGGAAATTAATACAACTTTAGGTGCACTTCATCAATGATACCATGCGTAATCTTATGGAATTTACTGGTGATCGTATTATGACGTGCAACTGAAGTTTTATTAATTTCCTTTCCTATAGACGATAGAGTAGATAGAGTATAACTAGGTACCTAGCATTTTCAAAAAATCCCGAGAAAAAATAATTTTAATAAGTAAGTGCCGACATATTTCCAGTATTTTTACCTCATGATCCCCTATTAGTCCTAAAATTTAACTAAAAAAACGTAAATTTCGTAATAGTACTTTTTATTGTTAGATCTAGTACTTATAGAGACATTAAACATTTATAAAAATCACCAGAAAATTCATAGCGGAACTGCGAAACCGAGGTGGCAACGCTGGTTCAGACTGAAAGAGTTACCGAGTTCGTACCAAGGAATTCCAAGGAAGACCTTGAATGATTGACCTTGAACTTGAAGACCAGGAAATCCAAGGAATTCCGAAGGAATTACGAGGAATTCTGAGGAATTATTTGAGTAAAAGGAATTACGGTGTACACTTTTCCCTCTGCGGTTTACCCCTCCTGGAATCCCCTGTATATTTTTGCATATTTCAATTCTAAGCGATAATCGTAATACACAATGTACATAAATTGAAGAATTGAAATGTTAAACGAAGATTTTGTAATTTCCAGACTTGATATAATCTCATTTCATACATACATAAATGCTAACTTGAGAACTGATGTCAAATATTATTAAGTATCACAGTTTCAGCAGAACATATCAAAATTAATTAAATCAAATTGTTAGTGATATTTTCAAATGTCAATATCTCGGAAATCGTTGGTTTGAGGTACATTGTGTGTATCTCGATTTTTGCTTAGAATTGAAAGATGGCTTTATGACCGACCCTGTACACTTAAATTTATTACTCGCTAATAGATATTTAAAAATCCTACAACTTTTGTATTTAACTTTTTGCGGTACTTCCTATATTTTACCAAATAATCGATGTTTCCATACATAACAGCGACCCTGTATACAGAGTGGCGCACCTCATTCGCCTCGATTGATTATACGAAAACGGAAAGATGTAGAAACAAAATATTTTATGGGTATATGTGGGGAGGTAATGTGCACAATTTAAAATTATTTTGAAATGTATAGGGTGTTTCAGAACTAAAATCCATGCCAAAGTTATATTTTTTCTTGTGGAACACCCCATATTTTATTTCATTTTTGGATTCTTGGGCACAAAAAAAGTTATTTATTATAAAGGTTAAATATGTTTAAATCTTTGGTTTTTGAGATATTGAAAGCTATTTAAATTTGCATGCTACAATCGAATAGATTTTCTTAAATGTATACAGGGGTATTAAAAATTGCTAGTCTATTTTAAATATTTATTTTTCATAAAAACTACGATATTTCAAATGCAACACTATCTATTTTTTTAAATAAGTCGAAGCAGATTGAAATGCTCTTTCAAACTATATTAGGGTTTCCTATACCTATCTGGCTCAGATTTTGAATAAAAAGCGATTTTTCAATAAAATTGTAATCAAGATGGCTAGTGTTGTCATGGCATATTTCTAGTGACAGTTAGTAGATATTTTCAAAATCGAAATTAGTTTATGGACTTATTTAAATTTATACCAGTTCATTTTTATTTAATTTACCTACAGCAGTTTAATAAATAATATTTATTAAATATGTGTTTATTATTCTATCAAGAAAAACAAAGAAGTAGTATTTGAATTATTTTACGATGAATTGTAGATACATGGATTTTCTATAAAAGAGCCAATTACGGTAAATTAATTTTCTTCACTTCCAACGACAGGTTTCTGCCTAATAGGTTTTTTTATAAACCACACTACCAGGCGAAATAGGACTAGAAGTTTTTCAAAGAAACTCTTATCAGGAAGATTCCTATTTGGATATCTTTGAGCATAAGCCCTTGAGGCCAAGAAGCAATTTTCCTCACAATATATTATCACTAGTAACATATCTATTCGTTCCGTCAGCAGATACTGCTTTATTTTTCTTGATAAAATAATGAATGCTTACTTATAAAACTATTGTAAAATCGCTTATTTCTGGGGCTTACTCAACGGATCTTACAATGCATATTCACCTCAAATATCCATTTAGTTGGTCATTGGTAAACACTCTCTCATTGTACATGAAAATAACAAAACAAACATTTACTGATCTGGATAAAATTGATAGTTAAATAGTAAAACTCACCCGGGGGTACTCCGCCCCCTAGCCACTGTCATCACTGACATTCTATTCAATTTTTCACATTTCATACCTTCCATCTAATTCAAATATTATTCGGATCTATTGGTTAATAATCTTCAACAACTAGCTAGTGTCACCTGAAATAGTATAGGGGCTTCCCCCGGACGCAATTCTGCCGCTAAACAGATTCGCATCCCAATCGAATAAGCTAATTGAGGTAGCTCACTACCCCAACGCCTCATCGTGTCAATCGAGAAGACAAGGGAGACCTCAAACTCTCAAGACCAATCTCGAAGGCAAGACATCACAAGAGGTTTTCTTCTCATGGTCAAACGGCCCGTTGCCTTACAGTACATGCAACGTTTATAGTCAAAAGACTCTCAACCCCCAAATATCAGCTCTATGACAAAACACAACACAACAGCCGGCAGGCCTATCAACTACTGATTAACCTGCCGCGCGTCGGCAAGCTAAGCCTCCTCTTACATCACAATTTTACCGGATCGCAAATATTTTCATTACTTGCCAATGAATCATACTATTTTCTCTAATCGACTTTAAAATAGAGTGTTTTAGCATTACTAGAAAAATAAATAGAGAGTTTGCGAATTATAAAACCATTATTATAACCAACTTATTTTCCAAGTTTTACACTATTGTAGGTAAATTTAAGTAAACTGTTATAAATTATAAATAATAATGTCAATAAACTAATGTTGACTTTGAAAATAGTTACCAGCCATCTTGATTACAATTTTATTTAAAAATCGCTTTTTATTCAAAATCTGAGCTAGATAGATATAAGAAACCCTAATATAGTTTGAAAGAGCATTTGAATCTGCTTTTATTTATTTAAAAAAATACAGGGTGTTACATTTGAAATAACAAAGTTTTTATATAAAATATATCCTTAAAATAGATCAGCAACTTTTGATAGCCCTGTATAAATTTAAGGAACCAATACCATTTTTCAGTAAAGTTTATTTTTTTACCTTTAAACTCAGCACAATAATTAAATATGAAAAGTAATGTACAGGGTGTTAATAGTCTATTCTATTTTAGCATGTAAATTTAAATATTTTTAAATATCTCAAAAACTAAAAATTTTAAACATATTTAACCCTTATAATAAATGCCTTTTTCTGGGCCCAAGAATCCAAAAATGAAATAAAATACCGAGTGTTCCATAAGAAAAAATATAACTTTGGTATGGATCTTAGTTCTGAAACACCCTGTATATTTCAAAATAAATTTAAATTGTGTACGTTGTCTCCGCGCATATATCCTTAAAATATTTTGTTTCTACATCTTTCCGTTTTTGTATAATCAACCGAGCCGAATGAGGTGCGCCACCCTGTATAAATTTATTGTAACATATATTCCTAACAAAACTTATTTTCTTTCTATTTCAAGCAGTTCCATTTTTAGCATAAAATCAGTATCACCCACATAAATTCAGAATGAAATGAAAAATCTTTTATTAATAATTTATTTCATGGGGGCCGTATCGAGGTGTAGGAGATCAGTAAGATTAGATTTAATTAATTTTTCCATGTAATTAATTTCATTCCTAAAAATCGTACTCAGAAAGAATTACGTGATTTAATTTAGGTAACATTTTTTGATTAAAAATCATATCTACAGGAGTTTTTGTTTTTTATAAGTTTATTTATATTGCATCTACACAATTTTTCTTTTTCAATTCGTTTATTCAGATTCAGAATGTTTCAAATTCGGGGTGATAATTAAAGGTATACTTCATTTATAGAATATTTTTCTCTTTCTAGTGGTTTCAATTTAACTGGACGTGGTTGTCAATGTATTTAATTTAAATATAACTTGTAGCGTTTTTTCTTTTTATAAAATTCCAAATTTTAATATTGCTGGCGCCATCTATTCGCTAGATGTTAAACTTCATTCAGTACAGGTAGCGGTTCCTTTCCATAAAAACAAATTTCATTCAGTATAGACGATAGAGTTCACTTAATTGCCTTTGGTCATATGACCTGTCAATTCGAAGACTTCCGTTTTGCGAAAAAGGAGGAAGGAGGCTTTTTCCCGAGAGATTGAGATCAGAAAAGACGCGTGGTTCAGCGTCCGACGAATCTCAGAGAAAAGGGCTTTCTCAAACACTTTCCTAACAGTAAAGGCACGGGTATCCAAAAGTGGAGATTTGAAATCCTGTAGAATATACTGTTTCAGAGCCTAGTTCGTGTTTTTTTGGCCTTTTCCTGGAATAAGATCACAGTAAGTGTATCTACCATTTTGTATCGCCATGTCTAACTAAATTTTATTTCAGTTATTCCCGTTTTTTATTTATTTTGATAATGTTTGATTGTGCATTACTGGTTTGGATCAGCATATAGTTTGGCTATATTTTGGAATGTGTACAGCTGATTTTCAGACCGTAAGTTATTTTTTTTGGTATTCGGTGACTGTTCTGAGAGTTTTTTTTTATATAGAGTAACTGGCGTATAAGAAATTGACGTATAAGTAATTGGCATATGAGTAACCACTTTTGAGACAGTATTTATGACTCTACATTTATTCTACTGATATCGAAGACTCCTGCTACTATCGAAGAGTCTACATCCACTTCCGTTAGTCTGGAGACTGCCTGCCTACCTGTTCACTACGTCACAAAATTAAAAAAAAAAAACAATACAGATAAGTTCTAAGTTCAACACACAAGGTATTCCCTAAATTTTTTTACTTTGAGACAATATTTTGAATATCTCTGTAAATTGTTGTCATTTATTCCATATATTATAGTCAAAATTTACCTTTTGAAGTTAACATTATAAGTCATGCTTTGTCCTCAACGGTACATGTTTTACTTCAGTATGATCTTTTATGTGAGAATCGCTAACACGGATTCATTTTTGAAGGTTATTGTACACGACTTGTTTCAGAAACATCATCGTATTGGTACTTACATAAATTTCACCTGTTTATATATTACGTAGTATAGTATACTGAGAACTCTAACTAAATTTGAGTTTACTTAAAGTAACTAACGATTTCATTGGGATAATTGAAACTGGGTTTAAACTGATTGATAATTGTGTTCGTTTTTAAATAAATGTTCAACGTAGGATAGTTATATCTGACTTTTATTCTTGATGAACATAATAGACCCTTATTGCTGTTGATTATTTTATTTTAGCTATTTCATGATCAAATTTTCTTACTGGTTTCTTTTACTTTACCTTTTCATACCCAAAGTAAGTGGCGCCTTTTTACTGTCTTTGACCATTACTATTTGAATACTTAACATCAATTTTAGAATCTTTGCAGCCTATACATTATTACTTTTATTTTATTATTTAACAACATTATTAAGTCACCACAGGTCACAAGCCTTACCTACGAACCCAGCTCTCCTCTAACCCTGAGCAACGGATACCTTTTTCTTTCTGTTTGAGTGATGACAGAAAAAGTCGTCACACAAATAGAAGAATAAAGAATATGACGCCCTGTCACGTGGGGCTTTACTTGGTTTAATTGGCTCGACTTAGTTTAATTGGCTCAATTTAATTTAATTTGCTTCACTTATTTGGTAGACTTTGTAAAATAATTTTTGTTAGGCTCAGATAAATTTTCTATAAGGCAAAGACTATAGTTTTGAAATTTTATTTTCATTATTTCTGTAATTAAATTCTAATAATTTCAGTTCAACAGCAATTTTTTTGTTTTATAAATTCTTGAGGGTGTTTGTTTATCTATTTAAAACCCAGATAAATAACTTAATACGTATTTCTGACTACATTTTTTATTGACGTTTCGATTTTGATTTAAATATACAGGTATGGTTATATTTTGAATATACAGAGTGGACATAATTTCAGTATACAGGGTAGCACTGTTAGTATTTCATAAAATTTTGGAATTTGTTTCGAATACTTGAATCTTTTTTGGTTTTGACATTGAACATATTTTCTTTCTGATAGTTTGCGCCGAATCATAACAGCTTTTTGTTAAAATTAGTAAGTTTTTCTGAATCATTTAGTCTTTAGTATTTCATATAGCTGAATTACAATGGAGAAAGAATCTTTTAAAGTTAATCATTTACGACAAGTAGAATTAGATTACGAACTTCTTATTAGGGGTATTAAAACATCTAAAAATGTTGACAGTAAACGTAAAATTTTGTCAGGTCTTTTAAGTAGAGAAGTAAATAACCCTTTTTGTTTAGTTAATATGGAAGATTATCCTGTTTCTTTTGATCAAGAAATTTCAGAAATTAAAGCAACTTTAGATTCAATTTCCTTGTCAATTTCTGAATTTGAGGGTGGAGTAAATGATTCAATGTTCAAAGTTATAAGATCTCGTCTTGCGCATTTGGCTGGTAGAATCAAGAGAATAATTTTAGATGAAAATCGTGCTGATGCAGAAACTATTCAAACTGATGTTTATACTAGTTGTTATCAACTTGAAGCTGACCTGCTTGTCAAAACTTCAGACATTAATGAAACTTTAAACGTTAGTTCTGTTCCTTCAGGACCAGTTATTAATGTACCGCCTCCTATTGTTACTTATGTTGCTAAACCTTGTCCAGTGTCAGACTGGCCTATTAAATTTAATGGTAATCCTCAAGATTTATTTTCATTTTTAGAAACTGTTACTGAGCTTTCTGAATCACGTAAAGTTAGTGAACAAGATTTATTTTCTTCTGCAGTAGAACTTTTTACTGGTAATGCTTTTATTTGGTATAGAAGTATTAAACAACATGTCGCAGATTGGAAATCTCTTGTAGAAAGATTAAAGAAAGACTTTTTACCACCAGATAATGATGATAATATTTGGTCACAAATTAAATCTTATAAACAGCGAAAAAATGAAAGTATTTTAATTTTTATAGCAACTTTAGAGAATCTTTTTAGTAGATTAAGTAAATGCCCTAGTGAGGTTACTAAAATAAAAATCATTAGACAAAATTTACTTCCTGAATACATTACTCAGTTAGCTTTAGTTGATGTTTTATCTGTGTCTGAACTGTCTAATTTGTGTAGAAAATTAGAAAATGCTAAACATCAGAATGAAAAACATTCTAGAAATTTAAATGTTTCTGAATTAAATACCACTCCTGATTCTAGCTCGTTTGATTCTCGTCGCGTACAGTTTAGTAAAAAATCTAAGAATGTAAATGCTCAGAACAAAAATAAAAATACTACTGCTAGGTCTCCTTGTTCTGCTGTAGCGTCGTCGTCTTCTGACCCTGATATGGTAAATACTTCGAGTATGCCCCGATCTGTAGAAAATTCAGGTAAGGAAACAGCTTCGCGTTTAGTTTGTTGGAATTGTTCTGGTCCGAATCATACGTTTCATGATTGTCGACAGAAACGTAGGGTTTTTTGTTTTAAATGTGGTAATTTAGGGGTTAAATCACCGGCGTGTCCAAAATGTTCAAAAAACTAATCGGACGAACTCGTGTTTCTGGTCATGTAGTTCAAAAAAAATTCAAACCCAGAAATTTATTTTCAGAATCTGATTGGAAAAAGTGGTTATTATGTGTTAAAAATTTTTATAGATCCACCACTACCAATCATAAAGTTTCTCCTCTTTTTTGTCCTAAGGTATCTGATAACAGACCTTATATTTTAGTAGAAATTCTTGGCGTTGAAATTTGTGGTCTTTTAGATTTTGGAAGTACATCTACAGTTATTGGAGCTGCTGGTATTCCTGTTATTGAGAATCTAAATTTGAATATTAGGGAACCAACTCATTTGTCAATTAGTACTGCAGACAATACTGAAAAGAAAATAGTTGGTGTAGTCGATCTACCTTTAGTCGTTGATGGTTCATGTCAAGTTATCAGTGCTATTGTAGTACCTTCATTGCCTCATAGTTTTATTTTTGGTTGTGATTTTATCTTGCGGTTTGATCTTATGGAAGATCTTAAGAAGAATTGGTGGGAAGTCAACTCTAGATCTCAGCCAAAGTTTTCTTCATTTCCCTATAACACTCATGCAGTAAATATGTTGTGTACCCTTGATGATTTAACACCAAATCAGAGAAAACCAGCTGAACTTCTTATTAACTCTTTTGACAGTATTAACAGTGATCATGGTCTTGGTCGTACCGATAAAATTACTATGTCAATTGACACTGGTGATGCCAAACCATTTCGTCAAAAACCTTTTTTAATGTCACCTTATATGTCAAAAATCTTAAATGAGGAATTAAATGATATGCTTAAACTTGGTGTTGTGGAACCTTCTAATAGTCCGTGGTGTTCCCCAGTGCTTTTAGTTAAAAAACCAACTGGTGAATTTCGTTTTTGTTTCGATGGTCGATCTTTAAATCAGGTTACAAAGTATGACTCCTACCCTATGCCAAATATAGATAGAATTTTAAACTCTCTTCGTGGAGCTACGTATATTTCGAGTATAGATTTGCGTAAAAGTTTCTGGCAAATTCCATTATCAGAGGATTCAAAACCAAAAACTGCTTTCAGTATAGTTGGTAGAGGTCAATTTCAATTCACTACGGTGCCATTTGGTTTGTGCAATGCCGCTCAGACACAACAAAGACTTGTTGATGCTATTTTTGGACCACGTTATGAACCACACATTTTTTGCTATTTGGATGATATAATCATATGTTCACCCAGTTTTGAGGAACATACCAAATTGCTTTCTGAAGTTAGAGACAAGTTAAAAGATGCTAACTTAACTATAAATATAAAGAAGTGTGAGTTTTTCAAGAAATCTTTAAAATTTCTTGGATATATTGTTGGCTCTAATTCATTAAGAACTGATCCAGAAAAAATTTCAGCAATGTTAAACTTTCCTCGCCCTACCACGACGACTGAAATTAAACGATTTATAGGTTTGTGTAGTTGGTACCGTCGTTTTATAAGAAATTTTTCGACATTAGTTTCACCCATTAATGATTTGTTAAAAGGTAAAAAGAAAGGTCAAGGAATTCAGTGGAGTCCTGCCGCTGAAGATTCTTTTTTGAAAATTAAACAACTTCTGGTTTCTGCTCCAATTTTGTCCCAGCCGGATTTTTCTAAACCCTTTATTATAGAAACAGATGCATCTAACACCGGTCTTGGTGGAGTTCTTCTACAAAAAATTAATGACGAAGACCGTGTAATTTCTTATGCTAGCAGATCTCTTACTAGATCCGAGCGGAATTATAGTGTAACTGAGCGAGAATGCTTAGCTGTTATTTTTAGTTTGGAAAAATTTCGTCCTTGGATTGATGGCGTACGTTTTACCGTTTGTACAGATCATTACTCTCTTTTGTGGCTTAATAAATTACAGAATCCTACTGGTCGTCTTGCTAGATGGGCTGTCAGACTTAGACAGTTTACTTTTGATTTAGTTCATCGTAAAGGTTCACATAACGTAGTTCCTGATTTTCTTAGTAGAATACCTGGCGATGATTCTCCTTCAGATATTTCAGATAATGATTCCTTTGTATGTCCACAAATTTCTATTTTGAATATAGATTTAGATCATACTGATGCATGGTATGAGACAATGAAGCGAAAGATTTTAGCTTCGCCTAGTTCATTTCCACAGTGGAAAGTTGAAGATGGTTTTCTTTTTAAGTTTATTCCGGTACAGCTACCATTTTCATCAAATCTTCAAGAATGGAAGAAGGTTGTTCCACGTCCTCAACGTCGTAATATTATCGAATCATGTCATAATCCGCCAACTTGTTCGCATTTGGGTTTCTATAAGACTTTATCAAGACTTCAAGAACAATTTTACTGGCCCAAGATGAGAGCCGATGTTCTTAAATTTGTTAGGAGTTGTCGTGTTTGTGGAGCTCAGAAATCTTCAAATACTATGCCGTTAGGTAGGATGGGAAGAGAAAAACAAGTTAATATGCCTTTTCAGACAATCGCTTTAGATCTTATGGGTCCTTTTCCTAGATCAAAAAAGGGTCATAAGTGGCTTTTAGTTGTTGGCGATTGGTTTTCGAAGTATGTTCTTCTGTGTCCGTTACGTTCATCAAAATCTCCGTATGTTGTGAAGTATCTTGAGAGTGAAGTTTTCCTTACTTATGGAGTACCTCAATATATAATTTGTGATAATGGTCCTCAGTTTGTTGCTAAAGAGTTCAGAGATTTAGCAAAGAAATATCAAGTTCAGAAGATCTGGTATAATGCTGTGTATTCTCCTCAATGTAACTTTGTTGAGCGAATGAATAAAACAATAGGAACAGCTATTAGAACTTATGTTAAACAACATACAGATTGGGATGTTCAACTCTCTAATATTCAGTTTGCTTTAAACACTTCTAAACATGAGGTCACAGGTTTTTCTCCTTCGTTTTTAGTTTTCGGTAGGCATATTCCCATCTCTGGTAATTATTATGGTCAAGTTAAGTTCTCTGAAGATTTTGAAATTATGCCTGGCGATCGCAACTCTTACGCTTCAGAACTCAAAAATCTTTATAGTGTCTTTAGCGAAGTCCGTAAGAAACTTCATGCTGCTTACGAAAGAAACTCAAAGTCTTATAATTTGCGTAGACGTGATCTATCTTTTCAGGTTGGTGATTTGGTTTGGAGACGTAATAAGGTCTTATCAAATGCTGGTGTTAACTTTTCAGCCAAGTTAGCCCCTCGTTTTGTTTTATCTTCAGTACGAAAGAAAATTTCGAATTTAGTTTATGTTTTAGTAGACGAGGATGGTAATAACGCAGGCCGCTGGCATATAAAAGATCTTAAACCATACCAAGGTCACATGATTGACGACGATGATACAGGAAATGTCTCTACTACGTCACAGTAATTTAAATAATCTATTATGTCCGATTCCTTTTTAGGGTTTAGTCTAAAGGATACATAGATTATATTTTAGTTTTTTTAGTTTATATTAAAAAGTTATACAACAATTCGCTTATCGTTTTTACGGATTTGTCGCGAATCAGCATAACTATTGTGTTATTTAGTTTTTTTGCGTATATTTTCAGTATAATATAGTATTTCTATTTAGAAATGCGAGCATATAGCAGTATTTTTCTTTTTCCGAGTATTCTACAGATTACCTAATTTTGAGTAAATATTTTGTGGGATGGTAATTCTGTTAATCACTCATATGGTTTTGTGCCATTTGCTCCATTCTATGACATTCAGTTCACAAGAATCTGAAATTTAAGCAATTCTTGTATTTTGAGAACACGACTTCGTGACAAAACGAAAAGTTGTTATGATTCTGATTGCAACCTAATGGTGAGACATAGCTGACCTCATAACTTCGTAAGTTTACTGTGTATTGGGTATGATTGTGATTTTCTTTCCATATTTGCAATAGCGTTTCATAGGCTGGAATCCTATGTTACGGATATTTTGGGTCATTCGTGACAATCTTTTCTCTCTTCCTTTATATGTTTATCTATTGTGATTTCTATTGTTATTTTCCTTTCTTTTTCTCATACAGGTGAGTTACCTTGAATGGTTAACCGGTGAGCACACAGGTTGTGGCGAAGGTAGTTTGTTTTGGTCACGCCAAACTTACCTCTTATAGTGATCCGTAGCATGGCTTTTGTTGAGGTTCTTTTGTTGTTTGTTTTGTTCTCCGCTTCCTTGGGTGTGAGGGGTCGCATGACTGATTACACGCGATTTGTGAATCTTTCGTTGCCTCACACTAGGTGGGTTGAGTACGGACAATCAGCTTGAGGATTTCTTCAGGAACATCTGCGCTTCCATGGGATTCTTTCTTTCTTTCTTTTCCTATCCCATACTTTTAGGTTTAGATTTAGTTTTAGTTTTCATATATAGTTTATATGAATGTTTTTATTTGGATTATATGGTGATTTGACTTTCCCGATTGTGTAATCTCACTGATTTGACATACCGATTGCGACTTACCAATAGTGACTCCTTTATGGACGTGTGATACACGAAGTTATCATCCACCAAATTTTCATTTGAAAAATCCAAAACCCTGTACAAACTTAGTTTAGTTTTCCTATGTGGTGTTTGGGCGAAAGTCCTCTTTGAGGGCCTTTCTTTTTTTTGGAGGGGGGCAGTGTAGCGTTTTATTTTTCTTTTTATAAAATTCCAAATTTTAATATTGCTGGCGCCATCTATTCGCTAGATGTTAAACTTCATTCAGTACAGGTAGCGGTTCCTTTCCATAAAAACAAATTTCATTCAGTATAGACGATAGAGTTCACTTAATTGCCTTTGGTCATATGACCTGTCAATTCGAAGACTTCCGTTTTGCGAAAAGGAGGAAGGAGGCTTTTTCCGAGAGATTGAGATCAGAAAAAGACGCGTGGTTCAGCGTCCGACGAATCTCAGAGAAAAGGGCTTTCTGAAACACTTTTCCTAACAGTAACGGCACGGGTATCCAAAAGTGGGAGATTTGAAATCCTGTAGAATATACTGTTCAGAGCCTAGTTCGTGTTTTTTGGCCTTTTCCTGGAATAAGATCACAGTAAGTATATCTACCATTTTGTATCGCCATGTCTAACTAAATTTTATTTCAGTTATTCCTGCTTTTTATTTATTTTGATAATGTTTGATTGTGCATTACTGGTTTGGATCAGCATATAGTTTGGCTATATTTTGGAATGTGTACAGCTGATTTTCAGACCGTAAGTTATTTTTTGGTATTCGGTGACTGTTCTGAGAGTTTTTTTTATAGAGTAACTGGCGTATAAGAAATTGACGTATAAGTAATTGGCATATGAGTAACCACTTTTGAGACAGTATTTATGACTCTACATTTATTCTACTGATATCGAAGACTCCTGCTACTATCGAAGAGTCTACATCCACTTCCGCTGTTAGTCTGGAGACTGCCTGCCTACCTGTTCACTACGTCACAAAATTAAAAAAAAATACAGATAAGTTCTAAGTTCAACACACAAGGTATTCCCTAAATTTTTTTTTACTTTGAGACAATATTTTGAATATCTCTGTAAATTGTTGTCATTTATTCCATATATTATAGTCAAAATTTACCTTTTAGTTAACATTATAAGTCATGCTTTGTCCTCAACGGTACGTTTTAACTTCAGTATGATCTTTTATGTGAGAATCGCTAACACGGATTCATTTTTGAAGGTTATTGTACACGACTTGTTTCGAAACATCATCGTATTGGTACTTACATAAATTTCACCTGTTTATATATTACGTAGTATAGTATACTGGAGAGAACTCTAACTAAATTTGAGTTTACTTAAAGTAACTAACGATTTCATTGGGATAATTGAAACTGGGTATAAACTGATTGATAATTGTGTTCGTTTTTAAATAAATGTTCAACGTAGGATAGTTATATCTGACTTTTATTCTTGATGAACATAATAGACCCTTATTGCTGTTGATTATTTTATTTTAGCTATTTCTCATGATCAAATTTTCTTACTGGTTTCTTACTTTACCTTTTCATACCCAAAGTAAGTGGCGCCCTTTTTACTGTCTTTGACCATTACTATTTGAATACTTAACATCAGTTTTAGAATCTTTGCAGCCTATACATTATTACTTTTATTTTATTATTTAACAACATTATTAAGTCACCACAGGTCACAAGCCTTACCTACGAACCCAGCTCTCCTCTAACCCTGAGCAACGGATACCCTTTTTCTTTCTGTTTGAGTGATGACAGAAAAAGTCGTCACAAACTGTCAAAAATAGGCTCGAACTTCGACCAAGGGAGAACCTCTACACCCTAAAGCCAATCTGTTTTCGAAAAATCAGCTTTTTACATCAAGCGCTTTAAGCACGATCGTGATTAATCAATGACCAGATTTTTCGAAACACCCTGTATACATTTTTAAAAAATCTTAAAGTATGTAAAAAAACAAAATAAAATATAGGTGTTAAGCGTTTTTTCGGAAACTTGACCGTTTTTGAAATAAAAAATATTGTAATATTTGAGAGGTGGTTTCACCCTCTTGGAATTGGAATTTCGAAAAATCCCTTCTTATCGAACCTCTACACCCTAGAATCAACCTGTATGCCAAAATTGAGCTTCTTAAGTTGAGT
The DNA here is from genome assembly GCF_002938485.1 of Sitophilus oryzae. Taxonomy (NCBI): domain Eukaryota; kingdom Metazoa; phylum Arthropoda; class Insecta; order Coleoptera; family Curculionidae; genus Sitophilus; species Sitophilus oryzae. The sequence goes on from NW_022145749.1 coordinate 1,346,177, forward strand.
GGTTTGAGCAGGATCCTGATTAATCAGTATGTCAGTCACTTAAGGATTTTATATATTAGTATAGATACAAAAAGCTTATATAGGGTGTTCCTTAATGACATGCTAATATTTAAGGACGTGATTCTTAGACCTATTCTAAGAGAAAAACTTCATATAAAGGTATGTCCTAAACATTATTATTATCTTAATTTATGAGATACAGGGTGGTGGGTGGTAAATTTTTCTAAAAAAAACTTTTTTTCATAATAACTCTGACTTTATTACATATATATCTTCATGAAACTTGATACACGTCTTCATGCATCAAAATATCTTTTTTGGTGTACAAAGTATTTTATTTATTTCAACCAGTGCCGTCCATACGGGTTTTACATTGAATATTTTTGGAGAAAAAAGTGGTGCACTACTGACTTCTGTTAAAATAAAAATTATTTACAAAATCTCCATTCATTTCTAAACATTTTTATCTCTTGATTTTTCTCGTCCGACGTTTAGACTTTGCTTAAAAAAATTAAGTTAGTTTATTTCAGGGCAAAATCGCTGAAAATATGATGCAGTGACTGTGTGGAAATTATTTCTGCATCGGCTGGAAGGAAATTAAGAAATAAAACATTTTTTTTTGTATATCAAAACAAGCATTTTGATGCATAAAATACGTGTATCAAATATACCATCAGAGATATTTTCCAAAAAAAAAATTAGAAAATTTTACCACCCTGTATCTGAAAAGTTAAGATGTTTAGAACATATATATTCATATGAAGTTTTTTTCGAAAGGCGATTCCATTGCAATGAAGCAAATGGGCAGCCTATTTCGACCGGTGAAAAATCAATGCATTATATGTGTGCATATTGCTGTATATCATACCTTCAAAAGTTATGATCAAAATATTTTTTTTATTAATTAATAAATACTAATTATATTATGGATTATATCAATTATATTTCTTTATTTTTTTTGCATAGTAACATATTATGCATCAAATTATGAGATTTAAATGACCAATTAAAGTTTTACACAATATCTCAATTTAACTGAAATAATTATGGTAACAATAGCATTTCTCTGTTATTGTAATTTAGTCCCTATGCAGCAAGACTGACCTTTTCTATCTGAAAATTTAATAGCTTTAATTGTAGGTAAAAATAAATTTAAATAATTTATATCTGAGTGCAGAGATGGTAAATAGGTAAAGTTTCTTGGAAATTCATTAACTTTAAACAGAGTTTTAAAGTCATAATTAAAGTTAGTAAATTGTTTATAATTAAGTTTTAAGTTTCCAATTAACATTTTATTAGAGGAAAAATATAAAATAAAACATATTTTGGTAGATCGTGCGTTTGTAACAAGAAATGTTAGTAACGATTAGTAAGTTAAAAAAATATATATAATTAAGAAAAGAGCTGGTACTACTACTTTACTCAACAGTTAATAACTTTGATATAGCCAATAACTTTAGTGCCTATGATTTTTAGATCCTTTTTTTAGTGGACATAAAATATTTATGGATCATATAATGACTATACAGTGTGACGCAGTATTCCGAAAATTCACGATTTTTACAAAATGCGCAAGCAATGGTAAAACGAACAGTTTTGTTTTGTTTTTTAATGGATTGATATTGATTTGATATGCTTAGTTATATTTGCTATCACGTTTCCATTCCAAAAATACCATAGTGTTGTGAACTATACAAAATGTAGAAAAAGTTTTTAATTTTTAGAAAAATTTTCTAGACAATTAAAGTTCTCTGTGATCTATAATACAGTAAATTATTAATACATTATATTGAAAGTATTTTATAATGGGGTACTATTCAAAATCTAGATACATATACTAAAATATGCTATATTATCCAATTTTACAGGATAAGTCAAAAAGAGGGATGTTGCATCTTTCTAATTGAAATGCAACATCCTTATTTTATACAACTTGATCCAATTTTTTTATTCTGGTAATCACAACCTATACAAAATATCAATATACATTTTTTACATTTTTTGAAAAAGAAAAACTGTAAACAAACAAATTTCAGTCTTTTGAAAATAAAATAAGTATTTTTCATCCGCTTTCAATACTAATATGTAGACTGTTATCAGTATAAGTAACATAGCTATCTGAAACAAAAATTAGCTTATATAATAAACCAAAATGTCTATAAAGTTTGTAAGTAGTTTCACAATAATTTCACATTTTGAGGGTAAAAGTTACTATAAATGCGACATATTTTAAAGCTAAAAACGTGTCGACATATTCACCAGGGACGTGCATATGGGTTATCACTGGAATATTTTTCTATAAATAGCATGTATGCTACTGACTTTTTTTCTTTTGTTAGCGAGATAATGTAAGCAGTTTAATGCCGATTAAAAGTTGTCTTTTGATATTTTGTCGATATCAGCCTTCTTGATGGGATAAACGCAATTTTATTAATTTGCCTTGAGCAAAAGTCTTAATAGCAACCTTTAAAAAAAATTAATATCATTAACTTGCGAAAGTTTTAAATAAGTACTCATTGATTCCTTATTAAAAAATTAGAAAAAAGGTTTCTATAAACATGGGTATGAAAATGCATAGTTTTAGAGTTACAGGATGTTAAAACTTTTTAAAATTAGGTTTTTGTAATTATCTTAAATACCATTATTTTTTTATTTGTAATTGCTGTAGGTTGGACTAACAGTAGTAATAACTAGCGATGGGAACTATCGAATGAATTAGACTATCGAATGGTTACTGAATGAATGATTTCAACTATCGAATGGTTTTATTCGAATAAAACCATTCATTCATTTGTATACTAAAGCATATGTGACAACCTCGCCGTGCGACTAAATGGCTATCGTTGAGCCACGACTATCGAATGCTTTTTATAAATGAAATTTAGTATTCGTTTGATTTTTGTGTGCGTCAGTGCATTATTAGTTCTTCCAAATTTTTATAACTTCACCTTATAAATACTGTTCTATTTTTGCGTTTATTAAAATATTTAAAATACTAAAACAGTAGTTTTTTTAATTGACGATTGTGTGTGTGCAGGTGTCTCAAAATTTTTCCGAAAATTTGTGTGATTTTCCGTAGTCCGATCTTTCAATTATTTTATTTTATATGGTATATCTGGTTTATTTTTTAATGGGAAATTTTGAGAAGTAGCAATTTTTAAGAGAGATGAGATGAACATAGAATTAATTTTAAAAATACATATTTGTATTTTAGATGTTTTAATAATATGAATTAGTTGAACTTAATAAGCATATTTAAGTAATGTGGTTAAGTAAATGGTTATCGAACTCAAACTATGGGGTGAGAAAATTAAATTGAAAATTTTACACGTGCCAATTTAAAAAAAAAAGTTAACGATGTTTGTATTTTGTTTATGCTAATTCTCTTACATGTTGTTTTTTTGCGAAGAAATATTTCATTTATTTTTTAAAGTAAATGCCAGTAAAAGTAAATATTATTTTTAAATAGTAATATAAAGTACCTAATATAAATAATTTTGATTTCTAATTTTTTATTTATATTTTTCTTCCATTACACTGCATGTTTAGAAAATTAATAAATGTTTATATTTCAGGATTTTAAAGTTTGTTGTTAATATAACAAATTAGTTCTGTAATTATTATTATTTAATAAACCAACGTTGCCACAAAAAATTTAAAGACTAGATATATTATTTTTAAATAGGATCTAATATAAATAATTTTGACATCTAATTTGTTGTTTATATTTTGCTACTACGTAAAAAAATGTTTATATTAAATTATTTTAAATTTTGTTGTTAATAGGTATAACAAATTATTACTGTTATTATTATTTTTATTAAACCAGTCTTTGCTTAAAAACATTAAAAATAATTTTCCTACATCCAAAATAACAAGTATTATTGCAGTGTAACAACAGAATATTAATAAAAAAAATGCAAAATATATAGACATACTATCCCTAACTAACTAAAGCCAAACAATAATATTCTTTGCTAATACCAACTAATACCAATATATGGCAACAGCGCCCTTCATAATGTATGTTCTGTGTACATACTAGCACCTCAATAAAAAAAATAATGTGTCCTTATCTTTATCTACTCCGCAAAAAATCAAAGATGCCGCCTTCTTTCATAGCATTGCGACCGACTGCTGTCGGGTTTCCCGGAAAGAAACCTACGTCGCCGGGCGACAACTAAAATCCAGTTAATATTTTATTATAATCGATCCTGACGAATAAATGAATTTCATAAATGAATGAATTTTATAAATGAATGGTTTTTGCTGCCGAATTACTAGAATACAATATTTCAAGGCAGATGACGCGTCTATTCGATAATTTTTATTCGAATAGTTTTCAACGAATGTTTTTTTACTAGCTATCGAATTATTCGAATGAATTGCAACTATCGAATGTTTCGATAGTATTCATTCGATAGTTCCCACTACTAGTAATAACTAATAGTAATAATAGTTAATAATAAATTAGGTAAAATATATAATTTATTAATTTTATTTTTATTTTAATTTGATTAATCGTGATTAATAAAATTGCGTTTATCTTATCAAGCAGGCCGAATTCGACAAAATATCAAGAGATAACTTTTAATTGTCATTGAACGGCCTACACAATTTTAATATAAAAAGAAAAAGAGTCAGTAGAGCACATGTTTTTTTTTGAAAAATATTCCAGTGAAAACCTATATGCACGTGCCTGATAAATTTATCGACAATTTTTAGCATTAAAATATGGGTAATTATGCAGTATAGGTGTTTTTCGTATTTTTAGAGATTTCTTAAAAATTCTTTTTTTCCGTGATTCTAGAGATTAAATATTTTTACTAATACTGTGCCTTTTTTAGCCAGACTTCGCCCATTTATTTATTAAATAAAGCCATTATTATTAAATATAACACAAATCTGTGTGCGCACGTTGAAAATTTTTTTTACTCCTCTTCATATCGAGCGTTGGGCTGGTTGGTTAGCGTGGTTATTTGGAGGGTGTTAATTCATTGGTTAGTCATAGGTAATGATTAATTTACCTATGACTAACCAATTAATTAACACTCTCCAAATAACCACGCTAACCAACCCGCCCAACGCTCGATATGAAGAGGAGTTCGGCTCAACTTGTCTTAATATCAGAAAAAAAAATCAACGTGCGCACACGGATTTGTGTTGTATTTGGTCTCTAGAATCATGTAAAAAAAGAATTTTTGAGAAATCACTAAAAATACGAAAAACACCTATACTGCATTATTACCAAAATATGTATCACTTTTAGTAACTTTTACCCTCAAAATTTAATTCGAATCACTAAAAGTACTTGGAAGAAAATTATAATAAATCAAAAGATTTATTAAGATTTTAACACCCTGTAGCTACAAAATAAAGCAGAATCGGACCTATGTTGATATGAAAAATAAATATTATTTTTACGTGGGGAATTTCTTCAAGAGAGATGGCACGTGTTTTTTGAAACACTCTGTATAAAATTATTTATTATGGCGATGCAGCTGAAAATTTTCATTATAAACATGAAATTAGTAAAAATACAACGATTTTGGATATACCGTGCGTAGTATACGAGTGACTCACCCTTATAACTTTTTTTTCAGATAAAAAAACGAGATTTTGCATATTAGTGTATAACATAAATTAGGATTGATTAACCTATTTAACTGTTTTTGGTCAATGACTATAACTTTTGATTTTTAAATGACACACCCAGTATATTTTTAAATTATTCGATAGAAAATGACACTCTGAATAGAATGCATATCATATGCAAATTTTTGACATTTAGAAGACTAAGTAAGTTTCGTGTGGGATATTAAGATTAGTGATGGGAAAAACTGATTAATTTCAATAACCGAGTACTCGAGTATCAAGCGATTGTAATAACCGAGTGATCACTCGAGCGAAATATCGCTCGTATTTAAATAAAGGTCTTTTTGTCTGTCGCATGTTGTAAGTACTCGTTAACGCCAAGCGCCAAGCAGTAAGCTGCGTGCGCTGGGCACATATTCTTTCGGTAATGAACGGCAAGTAGTAAGCAGCGAGCGTTTGATTGCTTGATTTAGTTTATTTCAAATCAAATCAAATCAAATCTTTTTATTAGGCCCCAATATAAAAAATATACAAAATACAAACCATACTTTGGCTGACTAATAGCCTAATAGCCTAATAAGGAGTGCACTGCGATTATAAAACTGATTCACTGATTGCCTGATGACACACTGCTGAAGGCATCAGTGTGGCACACTTCCTGTAAAAAGTAACTAAACAGAATTTCATTTTCAATACAATAATATACCAACAACAAAGAAATCCGTAAGAAAATCAGAGGACCACCGGCAAAGCAAAAAGAAACCCCGAGCGCACAGAACAAAGCGTCTGCAAGACCAATTTAGCAATGTTAAAAAGTATATAAATACAATTTCACACATACACAAATATTTTCCAAAATTGTAAAGCTGAGCAGTGAGTCAGTCAAAACCATATCAAATTAAAGGCCCGTTCACCACAGTTTGCCAAAATAACAAAAGATAAAAGATAAATTTAGAAATAAGTTATATTCGATTGTAAAACCAGCAAATTATTCTTAACATATTTATTAAAATAATGTGATTTAAAGCATTTAACACTGATTGGAAGAGAATTCCATAATTGCGGCGCAAGAAAAGAAAACGATTTCTGAAAGCCAGCCGTCCTATGTTGAGGTATTCTGAAACAATGTAAGTTTCTTGTTACATGAGTGTGGTTAAAAGGAATAAACAATGATTTTAAATAAGGCGGTTGGCCAGTTTGTAAGATACGGTAGATAAATGTTAACATATGAAGTTTTCGCCTATTTACCATAGACAGAATATTAAATTGATTTAAATATGGCGTAATATGTGTATGAAATGAGATATTATACGAAAATCTCATGCAGGAATTTTGAAGTTTTTGAATGGATATGGCAACCATTTGAGTCAATGAAGAGCCGTATACCACATCTCCATAATCAAACAAGGACAAAATTAGCGAATTGCAAAGATCATATTTTGTATTCTGAGGAAGATGTTTCTTAAAATAAACCAAACCTTTTAGTCGCATATATGCAATTTTCAATTTATTTCTTACATGTATATCAAATTTTAAATTAGAGTCAAAATATATGCCGAGATTTCTAGCGTCCTTAACTATTGGTATTTTAGTATTATTAACACATATATCAAGATTGTCTGATAGATAATTGAGAATAGTCTGATTATTTCCAAACAGCATAATAAACGATTTGGATGCATTTAATTTTAGATTATGTTCCATTGAATATTTGTATATGTTATTAATATCTGTTTTAAAATTTTCTTCAGCTTGTTTTAAATTATCAGATGCAAAAGCACAGTAAATTTGTGAATCATCTGCATACTGTTGTAATGTAGAAAACTCAATTTCTTTATTCATATCGGCAACATATAATGAAAATAGCAATGGCCCTAATATGGATCCTTGAGGAATTCCACATGTCATAGAAACGTAATTTGACTTTAATTGATGATTCCCCTGTCTTACTTGAACGCAATGCAGACGATTAGAAAGATAATTTTTAAAAAACGTTATAGAGTTTTCTGATAATCCGAAGTAATGGAGTTTAGCTAGTAACATATCATAATTTATAGTATCAAATGCCTTGCTAAAATCAAGCAAAACAAGACAGGTAATTTTTTTGTCTTCCATATTTACTCCAATGTCATTCACCAGTTTTACAAGACATGTGGTTGTACTAAATTTTTAATAACTGCTTATGAATATGTTTCTCAATAATCTTAGAGACCACCGATAGAACACTGATTGGTCGTAAATCATTAAAAGTTTTTGGAACAGATACCTTGGCTAGAGGTCTAATAATAGATTTTTTCCAGATATCTGGATATACGCAATCAAGTATGCAAGAGTTGATTATATTTATTAAAGCGTCCTTATTTCGAAGCATTGTCGATGTAGGTCGTAAAATGTTGTCCCTCAGATACGCAACGGATAAATATACCGGGTGCGTCTCAAAACTGGCTCACCCCTATAACTTTTTTATTTTTTCAGATAAAACAACGTGATTTGGTATATTAGTATATGACATAAATTAGAATTGATTGACATATTCAATTGTTTACGGTCACTTCCGGTTTCACCGGAAATGACTACAACTTTTGATTTTTAAATCGCACCCTCGGTATTTTTTTACTTTATTTGGTAGAAAATGACACTCTGAATAGAATGACATATCACATGTCAACTTTTGACATTTTCGAATATGATTTATTTGAAATTGTAACATGCGGTTCATAACGACAATTTGACTCGAAGTACCAAGTGTGTGGTATCAAATTATTCGTAAAGAAATTCTTTTTCGAAATATGCTAATGAGCCAATCACGTTCCATTTGAAAAAAATTGAGATATGATCAAAAATACGATACGGGCATCTTTTAACCGGCCAGGGCAAGACACTAAAAACATTAGATGATCAAATCTATTTTTCCAAGGGTCCTTGATTAAAAATTAGTGTTTTTAACACAGCCCCATGGCACTCTAGATTGAAATTTAAAATACAATTTGTTTTTAAGCGAATATGTCAAAAGTTGACATATGATACGTTATTCTATTTAGAATGTCATTTTCTATTGAATAAAGTAAAAAAAAATACCGAGGGTACCATTTAAAAATCAAAAATTGTAGTCATTTTCGGTGAAACGGGAAGTGACAGAAAACAACTGAATACGTCAATCAATCCTAATTTATGTCATATACTAACATACTAAATCTCATTTTTTATCTAAAAAAATAAAAAGTAATAGGGGTGAGCCACTTTTGCTACCTGCGATGTATGTAGAAAATTCGCTCGGCTTTTTATCGAGTATGTCACATTAAAATCGGATTTCAATTTATTTCATTCTAGGATCGCTGGCGTTCGTCGCCTCGCTTGGTACTCGTCACTTTCATCGCTCGTTCATAATCGAGCGATGTCGGTTATTTCAATAATACTCGAGCGAATTTTCGCTCGAGTTATCCCATCACTATTTAAAATACTCCACGCGAGTAATGTAAGGATAAATGAACAAATAAATGTAAATGTATTAAATTCGACTAAGAATTAAACAGTATTTCTAAAAAAATATGTTGCAAAAAATATATAGGCAGAGATAAATATTTCTAAACCAAGAAAGTCTCAGTGACACCGGCTTTCATTCTGTGCAGTGCTTTCTTGTTTAGCAATCTGGGAGTTTGTCTCGAATTTCAAAGCTGAGAGGTGCGGGGGTGTGATACTGTAAAGCTCTTAGCGTAAAAGTTTGTACACAAAGAACCCTCCAAAAAGAGACGCTGTTATAAGACGCGTTGAAACGAAATCCACTAGCGATGTTTTCCTTTTATGTAAGGTGTTTAACTATATTTATGAGAAATTCTTTGGCTTTCGATATTTTTCTTCAAAAATATATTTTTCTATAAAATGTTTTTTTTATAATCTTACCGAATTATTTTTATAAACTCAGTTTAGTAATATAAAATATTAAAATGTTATAAAATATTGCAATATTTAAACAGAAACAATTCAAACTGCATAATTATTTGAAGCTTACTCTATAAATCTCATGACCTTTTTTGGAAAAAATATATCAAATCAAGGCAGTTATAATTAAATATTTTTTTAACATATTGAAAAAAATGGCGTCTTAAATCGTGAGATATTTAAAGAGAATTATATTTAAAGCCGTGTAGTTAGTTTTCGTATTATTTTAATGTAATATTTTGTATATAATAATTTAGGCTAAATTACTAGGTTAAATACCAGTTTAACAAAGCTTGTGTATAACACAGGGCGTCCGAATATTCCGTGAACATAGAACTACTATCTACGCCTTTTTGGAGTCAAAATAAGTTCCTTGGATACATTTTTTAAGGTATTTTCAGAACCGTTATTCTGATTTGAATGAGATTTGGGGTACCTATGTTTTGCTAAGTACTTTAACTTTTGACTTTTACAAAAATCAAAAAAATGTACGTCCCTATATAAATTTTATTAGAAATATTTTCCAAATTTTATTAAAATGTGACAAATGTCATAGTTAAAGGTGTTAAAGGTGGGCGACTAATAAACGAAAATTAAAACAGCATTTTCTTATTTTTCGGTTGTAGATAAAACGTTGTACAGGGTGAGTCAACGATAGAGTAAAGTCCATTATCTCATTTGTTTCAAGGTTTACAAAAAAATGTTTAATATAAAAGTTATAGGGATGGTTAAGATACACATTTTAAAATTATTATAGAGTATACAAGGTGCTTCAAAAAAGTGTGGCGGCTATAACATATGTTTTTTTAAATGCAACACCCCATTTTTTATTTTATTTTTAGATTTTGCGTAAAATTCCATAACTTTTTTGTATATAATATTATATACCTAAAATTAATAGTTTTTGTAATATTTCAATTTATTTAAACAAATGTTAAATTGCAGTGTGGTAAAAGATTGTCAGTGGTGCCATTGTGTCTGAAGTTGGAGTACCAAAAATTGGTAGCAGAGTTTTATAGAGATGAAAAAACGTAAAATTCCATAACTTTTTGATATATAATGTTATATACCTAAAATTAATGGTTTTTCTTATATTTAAATTTGTTGAAACAAATGTTAGATTGCAGTGGGTTAAAAAATTGTCAAAGATGGCATTGATTCTAAAGTTGGACAACTAAAATTTGGTAGGAGAATTTTATAGAGATATAGAAAAAGACCTATGTAAAGATATTTTAGTTAGATGTTACAGGGTGTTCAAAATATATTTAGGAATTTCAACTACTTAAAATTAAGGAATTCCAATTTTTTTAAATGGTACACCCTATAGGTATATTATCATTTTTTCTGATAGATTTTACCAAACTCTTCAACTTTTATTAAGAATGTCATATACCTATTTTTATTAGTTTGCGATTTATTCCAATTTTTTTTATTTTTACCCATATTTTTAATACAATTGCGCTATAACATCATAGTTGCCATGACAAAAAGTAATAATTATCACAATTTCATGTCTATTAAGCAAGTTAAGAACAAAATTTGAATTTTAGTTTAATTTGTTGTAATAAGTATAAATAGTAGAGATAATAGTTACAGATTTTCTTGAAATGAATTAGTCAATGTGATTGATATACACGGACAAGCTTAGAAAACCACATTTTTTGGATCAGTACTATATATTATATAGTACCTACTTTACTAACTACTATAAGGATAGATGAATATTATCTAGAAAACATCTTCAATGTGTAATGGGACGGTTTAACCAGGTAATAAACCAGAATTACTACGAGAAAAAACCTTACTGTATGTCGAAGAAAATTTATTTATCAGTATAGTCTTCAGCAATTAGGTAATCTAGTATTATTCAGACACAATGGCACCACTGACAATCTTTTACCACACTGCAATTTAACATTTGTTTAAATAAATTGAAATATTACAAAAACTATTAATTTTAGGTATATAATATTATATATAAAAAAGTTATGGAATTTTATGCAGAATCTAAAAATAAAATAAAAAATAGGGTGTTGCATTTAAAAAAACATATGTTATAGCCGCCACACTTTTTTGAAGCACCTTGTATACTCTATAATAATTTTAAAATGTGTATCTTAACCATCCCTATAACTTTTATATTAAACATTTTTTTGTAAACCTTGAAACAAATGAGATAATGGACTTTACTCTATCGTTGACTCACCCTGTACAACGTTTTATCTACAACCGAAAAATAAGAAAATGCTGTTTTAATTTTCGTTTATTAGTCGCCCACCTTTAACACCTTTAACTATGACATTTGTCACATTTTTTTCTGAAAAGTCAGTTTGCCCTGTCAAGTAAACTCGAGCACTTTTTGCCCAGAAAAATCATTTTAAAAATTACGATGAGCGATTCCGAAAGTCTCCCTTCAGATGTAGAAGTTGCCGCAGTACATGCCACGGAATCATTATTGCCGGAAAAGTTAATATATTTAGATGTTCGTAGTTGTTTTTCATTATTATAAAAACTAGTTGTGTTATAGATTCATAACATCACAAGTTGTGTTATGAATCTCATAACGTAACTGAAATACTAAAAAAATAGTGATGTAAAAACGTTATAACTAAGCGGTTGTAGATAAAATATATATTATGCACTAATAATCTAGTGGGCAAAAAAATATGAGAATTTTATGTTAGTATCACCAATGATATTTGACAATAAGATTCAAATTATTATTATTTATAACGTTTGGGTTTAAATTTTTCATTGATACCCTCAACGGACAAACTAAGCACTTTTGTATAGAGGTAAATTGTATTCAATCACTGAACAATTCCGATTATAAAATCTTTGGAATCAGAATAAAGTACTATGTTCACTATATATCCTGTACATACAGAATGCGTGCAGAAATAGAATTTAATTTCAATAACTCATACGATATTCTACAATTTAAAACAATTTTTGTGGAAAAATAACTCATAGGCGTGTTTCTGCGGTTAATATACAGGTTGGTCCGAATCGTACTCGGAAAACTTCAGCAACGTATTCTCCAAATAAAAAATTGACCGCATTTTCAAGCTCCAGAAGAGAGCTGTTCGATATTCACTGGGACTAAACAGCAGAACTCATTGCCAGGACTTTTTTAAAAAATTAAAAATATTGACTCTTCCTTCCTTATTTATATTTGAATCCGTTTGCCTAATACGTAAGCATGTATCAGCTTCTCAAGAGAAAGGCCATCTCACACTTATCCACTCAGGAACGCGGAGCAAGATCTTTATCTACCTACCCCACGCTCAGAGCTAGTTAAAAGTTCAATATTATACAACTCGAAAAAAATGCACAATCACCTGCCATTTGAAATCAAAGCCATAACATCATTTTCTTCATTTCGCAATACATTGAACTCTTATTTACTAGATAAGGCTTTCTACGCCGTAAATGAATTATATTTTGAAAATCGAATTTGATCTTGTAAACACTGGTCTAATGTTTGCTATTGCTATATTTACTAATGACATCGAAATAAATTTATTTAGAAGGCATTGATATTTACTATAAACTAACTAAATATTTTTGAATGTTATTTTTATTTTTTTGTTCTTTGGCATTGTAAACATTTATAAATGTTTATTTTAAACAATAAGACTGACAATATTATTTCTATAATGTCTTGTATTATCTTTTGTTTGTTTGTTTGTGTACCTTTTTTGTTTACTTTGTTTGTTTTGTTTACCTTTGTCTACAAATTGAAAAATTTTTTGACAATAAAGGCATTTATTTATTTATTTATTTATTTAAAATAATATTTTTTTGTCCGTACCTATACGACAGGGAGAAAACATACATTCAAACTGTTTTATCATAATTTCTTTCTAGAATTTTTTTTATGATAAAACAGAGGTAAAAAAAACGACGGAAATATATATTTTGGTTTTAGTGTAATATAGGTAAGACAAAAAGTTATTACTCTTCAAAACAGTTAAAAAATATGTAGTTGGTGCCACTTAGGAGTTATACTGACATCGAAATCGAATTTTTTCATGTCAAGACATTCAGACACCAATTTTATTGAAAGGAAAATATAATTTCTACACCCTGTATCTCCGAAATGAAGCATTTTAGGACATATGAACTGTTTTACTTATTTTTGTCTAAAGAATATGTTACCGAAGTTTCCCGAATGTAATTCGAAGCACTCTCTATATGATTAACATTCTCATTGTAATTTTTCTTTAAATTTACGAGACTTTCTTAAACGTTACTTTTCAGAATCATATAAAATTCACTGTATTCTCTGATCGTGCATCCTTCACTTAACTTCTCCAATTTGAAAAGGTCAACAGTGCTGCACCGAGAGGAAATAACAGTCGTTGATATAGCCGGTTGTCCTAGTTAAATGCCATGAATGTTTTATGGTACAGACTTCCTTTGTCATTTAAATCCCATCAAATATTCACGAAGTTATATGACTAATCCAGCACACTCCATAAAATGTAATTTTAAGTATATAATATATGGTTATTTAATCTGATTAAGTGTTGGTATTTAGCTGGGTTGCCAACTTTCAAAACAAAAAATAGAGGACAAGAGGACGACATTTTCAACAAAACTTTTTTTTCAAAACATAAGCTAACAGTAAATAAACATAAAATAGTTAAACATGTTTATCGCATCCACAATTCATCCACATTCTTCATTTTCTTTTCTGTTCAAACGAGCGTGAGCAGCGAAAGACACAGACTAACAGTTTTTTAAAGCATTGTGGCGATATTTTTTAGATTTTGAGTTTGACATGTAAAAAAGACGACTTTTTAAATACGCGAGAGAAAAGAGGAGAGTGAAATCAAAAAGAGGAATGTCCTCTGGAATAGGGGACGGTTGGCAACCCTATATTTAGCAACCTTATAATTAAATTTTATAATTATTAGTCCAGTAAATAAGGATGCGAAAAGACCCAAGTCTCGGCTTAATTCGACGACCATGACTTTTTAGGTGGATTGTGTATTTTTTGAGGAGTAGTTTTAGTGAAAAAATTGTAACACCGTGCTCGGCCAAAGCTTTGGACGAAAAACGGCTTCTTCTTTGATCGAAAAATTCTTGGAAAACGCTTAAAACGGCTCTAAAAGGTCAAAGAACGGGTTTTCCGCCAATATTGACCGAAATATGGCATGTAGATGATTTTCATGATCAAATGGAATATTGGGTTCTTAGCTAGAAAAAAACTACTGTTAAAAAAATCTTAACAAATAAGTTATTAATAGTAGTGAAAATATGAATAAGTTAAATCTGAACATTTTTGGGTAAAGGAATGTTTGCCCGGTTTTTTTATTGTCATAAAATATGACAAAATTTAAGTTTGATTTTTTTTTAAGTTCCAAAATTTGAAAGCTGTTGTTCTACCTTTTAAACAAACTTTGAATCTTCAAAAATAATTAATTTTAGCCGAGTTATTAAACAATTTGTTCTATCAATAAATGATAGGCTTATGAAATCTATCTTCGGAGCGTTAAGATTTGACGAGAAAATTGAGGGTTCTTCGAGGTGGAATATCTCTAAAACTACTAATTCTACGTAAAAAATGATAAGAGTAATTTTTGTTGATAGTTACCTAACTATTTTTATATATACTATATAACTACCTTTATTTTAAGAAAATTGCACACTTTTTTCGGCCATTTAGGGCAATTTTTTCGGTGTTGATTTTCCCCCTAAACGTACTCCCCAAAAGGTACACAATCCGCCTGAAAGTGCCGGTCGACGAATTAAGCCGTGGTTTCACCTTCATTTACTGGACTATTATACATTTTGTGTGTTTGAAGATTTGGTTTCATTTCATCTTGATCTAAATATAGCATAAATGTATTACAAAAAAGGTAAATATTAAAGACCAGAATAAATACCTACTACTATTAAAAAATGGTATTTGAAACACTCACTCAATAAAAATTGAAGAGTTTATAAAATGAGTAACATTAAAAAAAATATAAACAGGGTGAGTTTTAGATAAGTGCAAATATTTTTTGGTAAATTATATTTCGAACCCAAAATCCCCTGTATATATAAAAAATTTCAAAAATAAAGTTAAAAATTACTAAAAATTAAAAAAAATAATATAATAATTTTTGTTTAAATTTTTAGTTCAAAAATATAATATATTGATTGCAACAGAGGCAGTAGGTTAAATCTACAAGAGGGAAAACCCGGAAAAGGTCCAGCGGTTCTCAACATTTATGCAAAAAATCATTTTTTGAAAATTTTTGTAAAATAGTAAAAATTTTAAGTAAAGTATTTCGGTTATTTTTGAGTTAATTTAAAACCGGTAAAGAGAAAATGTTTCTTTTATCGAGATCTACCAACCCTGAAAATTACAGTTGGGGGTTGGAACTTTTGGTGTTACACAGCAAAATAAAACACTAAATCACCACAATACACCAAAACACTTTTACTTTTACACTGCCAAACAAAACCAAGCCAAACCAAACCGAAAGCACTATTACTTTTTTAAATTATCTGCTGATGATGCTAACATGGTTAGCGAAACGCGCGTCCAGTGTAAAAGTGTTTTGGTCTATTGGGGCGATTTAGTTTTCTATTTAACCTTGAAAATGTTTGCCCTTACTTAAGACTCACTCTGTACATGAGAGTGCTATTTAAAAAATATATATTTTAAAGTAAATCATTTATAAAATACCTACGAAATATGTAAAACATATCCAACTCCTGATAAGTTACTACCGTTTATCAATAACATAGAAAGGTTTAGCTATTTTTGGTATATCAACTGCCATTTACAAATCATACAAAAATGTTCATTTATTTCTTTTGTCTATCATATTGATATTTCCCTATGGTAACATAATATTACTTTTGTATGGAAAAGCTTTGGATGAGTTTATCGTAGGTTGATAAATTTCTAATGGCTTCGGGGATAATAGACACGCTACAACATGCTTCTCCTAATGTTGACCGATATATCTTTTAATTTAGCTAAAAGTGTTTAGATTGAGGTAAAATCTAGGTTAACACATAATAGAGAACCATTAGTATAGTAAGATTAGAACACCGGAAAAATTTTTAATATTTTTTAGATAAAAAATATAGTTAAACAGTATAACTATTTTACAAATATATAGTGTAAAATAATAATTTGTGGAAACGACCCAAGCTCACCTGATGATGGGGTAGAGCCCCGAAACCGGTAGTGAGAGCAGGTTGATCCACATTATGTCGAACACAGCGTGGAATTAATTTCTATATTAGCAGTTCAAGGCAAGAAACTCTTACTTTACCTAAAAACTGCAAGAAATTTATTTTCCGTTATATATTTTGGGTTAGCCGAAAAATGCCTATATTTACTATCGATAGTTGTGCCTCGGTGGTACGAAAGTACTACCATTGCACGCAGGCCGCTATCTCGCGATGCGGGACTTAATATCTTACCGCTACTTTACAAGTCGTATTTATATACTCGGCGCTATGCTCGTCATTTTGTGGAAAGGACCCAAGCTCACCTGATGATGGGGTAGGGTCTCGAAACCGTGAGAGCAAGTTGATCCACATTATGACGAACACAGCGTGGAATTAATTTCTATATTAGCAGTTCCAAGGCAAGAAACTCTTATATAATTTTATTATATTTTACAAATATGTATATTAATATAATACACCCTAATGCAATTCAATAGATATCTAGTATTTATTGTTTATAGGAATCATGCAAATATTAATTATTATGATTGCTAAGTAAATAATTTTTATTAATTATATCTGCGAGATAATTTTAAACTTATAACTTACTTTGAAGTTGCTCACGCAAAGTTATATAAACTTTATTACGATTCTTGTTAGAAATATTTAATTATCACATTACACTTGTAAGATTTAAAGGTTTAATAAATGTTTCATAACTTCGGATTTGTGTAAACAAAAATATTTATTAAAAGTAACAAGTAATTATCTACCTACAGTGTATCAGCCATAGACTTAAAATAAAATAATATAATAATATTTTATTTTAAGTCTATGGTATCAGCGAAATGGACTAATTACGATAGTAGGCAGGTTGAGTCTTAAATCAGTCAAATATTTTCAGAGCTGATAGATCTCGAAAAATTTCTTGAAAGAAATAGCTATTTTATATTTATTTCAGATCTTTTGAAGTTCCTATAATGTTTATTAATAATTATTGAAGTTTAAATACACTACTCAAAACAATTATCGCATATTTTCTAAAAAATAATATTAATTTTAAAAACAAGACACTTTGAATTCCCTGACTTACGATTTCAAATAGTATGGATAATGTGAAGGGAAATTCGATACAATACGCCTGCGCACTAACCTGTAATTTTTAGTCGGCCGATTATCTAGTTGCAAAAGTAAAAACAATACATACTTATGAAGTCGATCGGTTGTAACTATTTGATTGCATGTGAGCGTGGCTTCATAAGGAAATATTGGTTTCAAATATGCAACTAAATAGTCAGCCGACCAATGTAATCAAATATTGGGCCAATCGGCTCTATACGAATGTATTGTTTTCACTTTTGCAACTAAATAGTCGGCCGACTAAAAATTACATGTAAGTGCGTACCCTAATTATCCTAAAAAACTCACAAGAGAATGGCAGAAAAATGCATGCTTCATTTAGAAATATGTAATAATTATTTTTGTTCAAATATGCGATAATTGTTTTGAGTAGTGTATGTTATTTTATTATTTAGTATAATGTTACTAAATGTATTAGTTATATTTTTAAGTTTTTAATTGAAAATTAAAGTTTTTTTTTCAAATTTAGTTAAGTTGGCTTATGTTGTTTGATGTAAATTTTAAGTTACCTATGTTTTTTTCGTTTTTTTCTTCGCTTGTGTTCATTTGTGTTTATGTTATTTTTTCATGACTGATTGCTTAATAATTTGATATTATTTTTATTCAAAACTCAATTTTTTTATCGGTTTTACTTTTGAAAACCATTCCTTGCTTAGTGATTGACAAACTGCACAATCATAGAACAAACATTTGCTATTACCGACAAAACCGGTAAATCCTGATTCCTTAGAGGCATGCTTCCGAAATTCCCTGTTCCTAAAAACAGTTTTGGTTCCGCAAACCCTAATTAATACTCCCAGTTAGGGTTCAGAACTGGCAAATTCCGGTTTTGAAAATACCGGGAATTTCTGGATCTTTTTGGACAGTACAGAACCAAATTAATTCCCGGTTTTTCGGGAATCGGTAAATAATTAAAAATGTATTTTTTTGTTACGTGAGAAAGTCCTCTAAGAGCCAAAATCAAACTTTTCTAAATAAGTACATAGTATTTCTATTTCTTATTGTTCTTGCTTCTTTTCTCTTTTCAAGTTCCTATATTGTTTATTAGCAATTAATAAACATGAACACATGCAAAGAAAAAATATAAGTTAAAATTCACATAAACAAACTTAACTAAATTTGAGAAAAGAACCTTAAAATATTGAATTTAAAATGCAAATATTTAGTAAAACATAACACAAAAACCATAAGTAATACATTGAACAATATTCTATACTACTTAAATAATAAAATAACTTATTTAAACTTCAATAATAATTATTGAAGTTTAAATATTTGCGGTTTCTAAGAGACGCGATACCGAACATACCACGACTAACATACCAAATCTCGTTTTTTTATCAGAAAAAAATAAAAAAGTTAGGGGGTGAGCCACAATAAATATAATCAATAGGTTCTTATTATAAAATAGCACCCATTACCAAACACTGTTATTAAAGTCATATATTTTTTTTTCAGGAAGAGCCTTTTTTGAAACCAAATTTAACCTCCCCGCCCCCATTTCCGTCCTCGTTGCCGTCTAGCGATGCAGCTTTCCTAGCTGTCGTAGCTGCATTGGGATTGTTAGCAGCCATCACTGCAGGTCTGCTGTTACATCTGTGCTTCTTTCACATCTACATATCATTTCTGGGTCTCACCACATACGAGTATATCCGCCAGCAACGCCAAAATAATTCCCAACAGCCTGTTCCTCAGACTGAAATAGTTAATATGGAAAATGTGGAACGAGACGCAGACATGGAAAGAAACCCTACGCTGAGACACAGGTACGTGTAGAAAAATCAAGGAGTTAATTGCTAATTAATAACATTTACCTTATTCAAATCAATAACTTAAAAATCGGACAAGAAGTGTGCTTCGTCTCGGATCGGACTCGCCCACAAAGGGTTCCTTAGATATTTACACATACTACAGTTTTTTACATTCTTTGTCATAAATCGAAAAATATACGTCATAAAAATAATTAAAAATCTGTTTTAAGTTTGTGCAAATTAATCCCTTTCATATATTATGATACCCTACATTACAGGGCTAACTCAAACTTATGTTTTTATATAATTACTCTCTATCAGATATAACTCTGATAGAGAGTGCCGTTGGTTTCATCTGTTTTTATGTAGTAATTTGAGATTAAGACATGTAACGGAAAAATGCCCATTTTTTATAATTTGCGTATCATAGTGTCAAAGATTATGTAATGAATATTGATTTTGAACCAGTCCAAGTTATTTAGTTTGGCCCAGTATTACCCTTGTGGGATCCTGTGTCTAGGATTCACAAAAAAAAACATCAGAAAACAATCATAGCAAAGAATTTGTTACCTAAAATCTGGATATTCAAATTTTGGAAATAAAAATAATTGGACCATTTTTCCAATTACCAAACCAAACTCGCATTTTGTTTAACAAAATTGTAGTAAATTTCAGTTTATGTTTTATATTTTTTCAATTTTTGTTTTATATTTTTGTATTGATAGTATATTATAGTTGAGGGTTGGAACCTTTGGTGTTACAAGAGCAAAATAAAACACTAATTTAACACAATTCACCAAAATACTACGTTTTCACTGGACGCGCGTTTGGTAAATTGATAGTATAGTTGTAGTTTTGATATATTTATACAGGGTGAGTCTTAAATAAGTGCAAATATTTCCAGGGGTGGTATATTTTGACCCCAGGAACACTTCTATGAGTTTTTTTTCGCAAAAAAGATGGTGAAAATCGTGCATTTTCTTTTAAATTTCCCTGTACATTTTTCGAAAACTTTTTAGAACTGCCTGTTCACCGCAAATTTTCCCACAGTATAATTTTTTAATCTCTGATATTACCATGGTTACGGCACTAAAAGGGATGCAATATTGCTACTTCCTACATGACCTATATTTCCAATTATTAATACGAGAAAATGCCACTAGTAAGTAAAAAATTGCTGAAAGAGGGTGAAAATTTCAGAAAAGGTGGGAACAAAACACCCAGTGTAGTAAAGTGCAGAGATACTAGTTACGCCATTATGATCAATTTATCTATTTCAGCATAAAAACATCCCAACCCCTTTAACAGTAAGTTTTTAAGTTTAATTATAAATAACGAGAACTAAATCGTATACAATTACAACTTTCGGTACTAGTATTATTACATCTCATTATTACTTCTCTATTTAATACCTGTAAAATGAATCACGAAGTAACGAATACACAAAAAGTGTGTTTTGAGTATAATAAGTTGTTTGTACTCGATTTTAAGTGTCTTACCTTGTCAGATAAAATTTTGTACTTAATTTATATTACAGTTGTGGGTTGGAACTTTTAACCAACTAAATAAAACCAAACCAAATATTTTATTTTTAACACTAGATGCACGTTTCGTTAACCATGTTAGCATTATCAGCAGATGATTAGACTAAGCTTTTAATCATCTGCTAATGATGCTAACATGGTTAACAAAACGCGCGTCTAGTGTTAAAAGAAAAGTGGTTTGGGGTATTATGGTAAATTGAAGTTTTATTGTGCTGTTGTAACACCAACGGTTCCACTCCCCCAACTGGAATTATGTAATCGTTTAGGATTCATATAAGATCTATCTAATTGACCTTAAAATTTCCTTATTTTTTAGGCCCGTTAATCTTCAATGTGACGGAAAAACCAGAACTACCTTTTTTAGTTGTACAGTACTAGAAGAAACATTCTCCAGTTGTAATCCCGAGCCAACTCCTACACCTCCCAGCACTCCTCAAGATTGCCAAATGTGCATTATGAGTAATAATTCGGTAAGAAGCCTATTAGATTTAAATTTACATTTCCATAGCTTTAACAATTTTATAATTATTTTGACCTAAGCTTCATTCAGAACCTCGCAATTAGTGGAATAAATTAGTGGTTTCAATTAACGTAGAAGTTTGTTCCTTTAATTTCAATATAAACCTTCGGAACGTCAAAATTAGTGGTAGACATTTTCAGTTAGTAGAAAAAGTTATCAAACTTTTAAACTTTTTCATTAATTATACTTCAAAACTTACAGAAATGTCATTTTGGCCTTTGATTATCTTCCGTCAAGAGAAATTGTGGTTATAAATTAAAAGTTGATTGTTTTATAAGCTAAATATTAGGCTTTTTCTATGGGTAAAACTGACTAACGCAAGCTGTTACACAATCATCTGTCATTATATTCTATTAATTTTAATTGTGTTTTTTAAATATTGTGAATGATCGTAAACTAAAAAGTATAAAATTGAAACCACTAATTTATTCCACTAATAGCGAGGTTCTGAATGAAGCTTTAAAGATTATAAACATATATCATATATATTGAAATAATTAAAAACCTGCTACAATTATACATTATTACTAATTTTGTTTTATAATATTTTCTCTTCTGGTACCTAGACTATCACTACTACTTACACTAGAAATCACTTCTACTTTTTTTTACTTCATAACAAGTACCAGGTATTCAAAATTATTAGAAATAACAGTCACACATTATTTAATACCAGCTTTGTTTGTTTTTTGAATTTTCCTCATATATATGTATATGGCAGCAGTCTGAGAGTCTAAATTTATTATTTCTATAAAGCTTTGCGTTCTATCTTCTTCTTCTTTCTCTGCTTATCCATTAATGGATGTTTGCGACCACACTTTCCATGGCTTCCCTATCTCTGGGTGTGTGGATGAACTTCTGTATGTTACTAATGCCTGTCCACTGTCTTATGTTCCGCAGCCACGACATTTTTTTCCGTCCCAAACCCCTTCTGCCCTCGATCTTGCCCTCGATAATCAACTGAAGAAATTGGTATTTATGGTTACGCATGACGTGACCCAGGTATGCAGTCTTTCATTTTTTATGGTGTTAAAGAGTTCACGTTCTCTATTACTACGTCTTAGTACATCCTCGTTTCTTATCTTGGCCGTCCATGGTATCTTAAGGATTCTACGTTCTATCACTATACCCTATCATAATTAAAATTTCGATGCGTTCGGTTTCATTTAAAGATGCCATTTTACGGAAAGACTGTGATACTCAATAATATTTGACATTACCTGTCAAGTTAACATTTATAGGTGCATAAAACGATATTAAATCAAGTCTGAAATTACATAATAAATCGTTTAACATTTCAAAACGAAAACTCGATAACTCGCCGGAAATAGTTGGATTTAGGTACATTATACAGGGTCTGGCAATAGTGCATCAGGCATCTGTAGCTCCTAGAGTAAAAAACTTAGGAATTTTCTTTAAGTGCAAATCTATAGTTGGTTCTAGGATATATTCTAGGAAAATATTTTAACTTCTATATGGTGGCTCAAAAAAGTGTGAGTGGATCGGGATGATTTTTTTAAATGGAATTATTGCATTTCTGGCTTCTTTTCAGATTACTTTACATAATCCTAAGATATGAGTAAATATATTTCGATTGTTTCAAAGACATTAATAAATAAATAAAAGATATATATTTTTCAGCCTTTCTAAAAAAAATATTAAAAATACGAGAGCTGTCCTGAAATCAAAACTATATTAGATATTATTAATATGGTAATCGTATATCATACAGGATATTCAATATTTTACGTCAAACTTTCTAAAATATAAAATAATTTTTCTTCGTTTTTTTTAAATGGAACACCCTGTATATTATTTTTTCAATGTATAGAGAATTAAAAAATGAACATTTTTTATATTTAGAGTATTTCAATATTTTTAACGGTTTCGCAGATATACGCGGTTTTATATTTCATATGGCATTTTCCATAATAATTTTTTATCAAAGCCACCCAGTGATTTTTCTCTCGTATTTTACCGTTGAGAGAACCATATGAAATAATACTGCGTGTATCTGCGAAACATTTTTTTTAAAGTATTTCAAAATTTTAAAAATTTTGAAATACTTTAAATACAAAAAATGTTCATTTTTTAATTCTCCATTTAATAAAAAAATAATATACCATTTAAAAAAAAGAAGAAAAATTATTTTATATTTTAGGAAGTTTGGCGTAGAATTTTGAACATCCTGTATGATTTAA
This sequence comes from Sitophilus oryzae, assembly GCF_002938485.1. NCBI lineage: Eukaryota > Metazoa > Arthropoda > Insecta > Coleoptera > Curculionidae > Sitophilus > Sitophilus oryzae. Next base: position 1,370,049 of record NW_022145749.1, read on the forward strand.
GATTACGATATTTATAGCAAAATTAAGTATATACCATCTAAAGTAAATACCTAATATAGTTTTGATTTCAGGACAGTTCTTGTATTTGTAATATTTTTTTTAATGATGGTTGAAAAATATATATTTTTTTTATTTATTTATTAATATCTCTGAAACTATCGAAATATATTTATTCATATCTTCGGATTATGTAAAGTGATCCGAAAGGAAGTCAAAAATGCAAAAACAAAATGCCCAAGTTTTTTATTCTAGGAGCTACAGATGGCCGACGCACTATTAAAATTAAAATTAAAATTGAAGGAAAAATTGAAATACTCAATAATATTCATGGCGTTTTATTTAAAAGAAAATAAATCTTTGAGGTGCCATGACTTCATGATATACCCTGTCTACTTAAATTTGTTACTAGCTTATACGTATTTAAAACCCTATAACTTTTGTATTTAACTTTTTTGCAGTGCCTCGTATATTTTGCTCAATAATCGACCGTTTTCATACATATCAGCGACCCTGTATATTGGAATATATCAGATTTTACATGAATTGTTTGTGACAAATGGCTTCTTTCTAATCAGTAAATGCTACTACCATGTTCAGACTTACTTTGCTCAGTAAATGGACAATACATTTTTCTGTTTTATATTTTCTTTTTTGTTTTTTCTTAAATGTGTCTTTTTTTGAATAAGAATAGTGTTAAGATAGGTTTACTAAGTGTAGTGTAGGATAATTTTGAGCTATAATAGTTGTTTATTTTATTTATTTATTTATTATTCTAAATAACTTTATTATTTATATTTAGCTGATTTGCATACAGATATAAAACTCTTTGTTAAAATTTATTAATTTCAATTCACCGACTTTCATAATTTTACATTCGACGATACACATTTCATATTTAAAAATATAAATTCTTTGAATTAAAAAATTAATGAACATATTAATTACTTTAAAGAGCGTTTTAGTGCATGGAATATCTGAGTGCAGTAAACTATTCTGACTAGCCTTTTTGTTTCATGCTATATGAAATTTTGTAATAATAGTATTTAACTAATACGACCGACACACAATGGCATATGCGTGTCTAGTGTGAATGATATTAATAAACTTACTTTCCGATCAATATTGGTATAAAAATATACATGGTTTTATAACTCAGCAGTAAGTAAGAAGTTTTAATACTAATTAGTTCACATTCTAATTATTTATAATGAATAATACTAAATTTTAAGTTGTATTTTTAACTTTTAAGTTAACTTCTTTTAAGTAAGATTTTGATGTCAGGTAATTTAGTTCTAGATAGTCGATAATTTTTTTTATTAAAAAATTATTATTAAGCATTAATTTAGAGTATAAAATATGCTATATGTCAAATGTCATTCAGGCATATACAGGGTGTTCCTTAATGACATGCTAATATTTAAGAAGGTGATTCTTGGACCTATTCTAAGGAAAAAACCGCATATGTATGTCTTAAATATCTCAACTTTTGAGATAGAAATATCTGTGACGCAATATTTGACACACGTCTTCCATGTATCAAAATACTTATTTTGACATAAAAAAAATTAAAAATAACAACATATCGATAACTAAGATGAAATAGAATACTCGATATATGGATATATAACAACATATCGACATATCGATAACTAATATATAACAACATATCGATAACTAAGATGAACATAGATGAAATGCGATAGCTTATGGATAGGTAAAATCCATTATCGCCCTTTCTTAGGCGAAACAAGAATAATTGAAAATTGGAAGAATTTTACAAAAATATCAACAGAAAGAAAATGTCTTTGTTCTTACTCATCTAAATATCATTTCTATCCTACATAAGTGTAACTTTATTAATAAATTTTTGTCATAGTTAAAATGTCTATGATAATAAATTAACGTTTACGTAATCCACAAATAACCTTTCAAAACATTCTTAGTTCGTTAAAGTCTAAAAGCAAGCCCTTTAAACTTGTCATACAATAGAAGTTTAATTAAAGTTTGGATATGTAGTCAATGAGGCCATTTATGTCGTCGGTTTGAACTGGAGTCATTGAATTTTGGTTATATAAATCACCTTCTCTATGTTTCCAATTACAGCAATAAATTATATTTATGGCTATATATGGAGGATGCCATAAAATACCTTATTACATGGATATGCGATACGTTAATTTTGTAACGAATAAAAATACAGAATGTGTGAGAATATAAATGGTGCATATTTATAGAACAATTCTAATTTTGTCGACAATAGCTTATTATAGCAAAGATTTTATATTTATTTTTAGGCAATTGTTTAGAAATTTTTTGACCGTATTTATTGATTATTGTCGTGTTCATGTTGTGGTCGAAATTTTGACAAAAATATCTTTCAAAGAAACTATCGGTCAAATATTCCTTTTATTGAAAACACAGTTATACAGGGTGGCCCAACGAAAACGTCCCGCAAGGCATAACGGCCAGGGTAATTTTTTTTTTTTCAGAAAATCCAAAAACACGTCAATTTTGTTTGTGAGGGGGACAACTTTTGCCCCAAAAATGATTGCAAAATCTTTAGCCCTCTATGCGGGGGTGTCATCCCCCAACTTTTTTCAAATGGGAAGGGGGGTCAAGTGGCGCCGCAACGAAAATAGCTTTCTATTCTCTATATTCCACCGCTTCGTTTTTGAAAATCGGTCGAATCGTTGAGAAAATATGAAGGATTGAAATTTAAAAAGTTTATTTAATCATTTATCAGAGTAAATGATAAGGATAAACTTCTTCGACCAATTTGCTGTTTTTTCTTATTATTTCTAGATGTTTACGCATTTTTTCACTAGCCACAAGGTTGAACGATCAGGTGCGGTAGTTGCTAGATAGTTGGTCTGTGACTTGTGCGCTGAAGTTCTTCTCAATATACAATAATTGTTAAACTTTTTAACAATTATGTGTACTCACTTGCAGAAAAAGTGAAAATAATCGAACTTTATTTTAAAAATAATGAATGTGGCAATTGGTTTGCACAGATATTCAATGAACGCCATCCTGACAAACACCTTTATGGCAAAATTGGTCGCGAGTTAGTAGCAAGTTAGTAAATTTCGCGAAACTGGTTCCGTTAAGAATAAAAAGAGGCGCAGAGGGAAAATTCTGTAGTAAATAAAGCTATGGGGGTATTCGTACTGGGCCAAGTTGCCATGGATAGTACGCTGAGTACAAGAAAATTAGCCAATGAGACCGGGGTGAATCGTACAAGTGTCCAAAGGATATTATAAAAACACAAGTTCCACCCGTACAAAATTCAGTTGGTACAAGAACTCAACGAAGACGATTTTGATCGTCGCGGGCTGGTATTTTCGGAAATTCTATTGTGGGTCAGTTTAACGATATTGAGACCGCACCTGATCGTGCAACCTTGTGGCAAGTGAAAAAATGCGTAAACATCTAGAAATAATAAGAAAAAACAGCAAATTGGTCGAAGAAGTTTATCCTTATCATTTACTCTGATAAATGTTTAAATAAACTTTTCAAATTTCAATCTTTCATATTTTCTCTATGACTCGACTGATTTTCAAAAACGAAGCAGTGAAATATAGAGAATAGAAAGCTCTTTTCATTGCGGCGTCACTTGACCACCCTTACCATTGTAATGTTCTTATTTGGGTTCGCAATTACATGCTCTGAAGGAAACTCTAAGACCTTATTAAAAAACCAACTTTATTTCGAATAACTAGTACAATCTGTTCTTGTGTAAATCTTAATAGTAATTGAATTCGGTTAACCCTAATTAGCATATCGCGCGACATCCAATAATGCATAGTTGCATTCCTAATATTATATAAACAACTAATTCTAAACATATAATATAAACTGGTCTTAATTAACTTAACATAAGAAATACTTATATCTAAACTATTATGTACAGGGTGTAATAATATTTATACACTACACCATTTCAAAAAAGTTAGGGGATGACACCCCCGCTTAAAGGGTTGAAGATTTTGCAATCATTTTTGGGGCAAAAGTCCCCCTCACAAACAAAATTGTCATGTTTTTGGATTGTCTGAAAAAAAAATTACCCCGGCCGTTATGCCTTGCGGAACGTTTTCGATGGGCCACCCTGTAGATTTTCCTATGACACCCTGTCATCCTGCTGTTAAAACATAACAGCTGTTTTTTATACAGGGTTGTTCACCACATACGACACGACGAGTATTGTAGGTAAACGATTAGATTTTTACAAATTGTACGTTTTGGGCTCGTTGAAGGACTATTAGAGCTACAATTTAAACATAATTTTACAAGATACAGAGTATTTCAAATAACTAAAAAATATTACGGTTATATTTTTTTAAATGGAACACCCTGTATATTATTCTATTTTTAGATTCTACGATTGAAATAAAGGTAAATTTGATTAAGATTTATCACACTTAAACCTTACCGTTTTTAAAATATTTTCAATTTTGTAAAATTGCAGTAAAAAAAATAAGGCTTATTCATTTCTCCAAGGGTATCAAAGTTTTTAATACTAAATATTTACTGAAAATTATTTATTGATCAGATATTGTGTTGCAATAATAAAATTTATACTACCGTATACAGAGTGTCCGAAAATTTATATTAAATAATTACTAGCTTTAAACGGCAATAACTCGTATAATTTAAATGGAACACCCTGTATATTTTATGTGATTCAGATGCACTAAAAATGTCAATATTCCATAGGTATAGTGATAAATGAGGTCTAAATTATAAGAAAATGCATTTTCTACGAAAACTTGAAGAGATAGGTAAAAATGGTATAATACAATTTGATAGACAATTAAATTGTGCATCTGATCCTCGTAAAATATACAGGATGTACCATTTAAATTAAACAAGTTATTGCCGTTTAAATCTAGTAATTATTTAATATAAATTTTTAGACACTCTGTATAAGGGAGTATATTGTTTATTATTGCAACACAATATCTGATCAATAAATAATCTTCAGTAAATATTTAGTATTAAAAACTTTGATACCCTTGGAGAAATGAAGCCTTAAAATTTTTACTGCAATTTCATAAAATTGAAAATATTTCAAAAACGGTGAAGTTTAAGTATGATAAATCTTAATCAAATTTACCTTTATTTCAATCGTAGAATCGAAAAATAGAATAATATACAGGGTGTTCCATTTAAAAAAATTAAAACTATAATATTTTTTACTTATTTGGGACACTCTGTATCTTGTAAAAATATTTTTAAATTGTAGCTCTAATAGTCTTCAACGAACACAAAACTTACAATTTATAAAAATCTAATCGTTTACCTACAATACTCCGTGTCGTATGTGGTGAACAACCCTGTATATACATACCTATATGAATACGTATCGAAAATTATTAAAATAAATAATAATTAATTAATAAGTAAATTATATCGATTTCAGTTTTAACGTTTACGTCATTTTTTGATATAGGTAGCTCCAGAACTAAAAATACCTCCGAAAAAAGTGCGCAAAAAATGGAACTGTTGCGTATCGGTCCCGGACAGTCCGGACGATAACCAGAGCCCCTCAGAGCCCCGCTGTCTCATTTCCTTGTGCAAGCACAAAGTCAAGAGCAAAAAGCTGCCGCCCCCTCTGGACGGTCGGCCACACAGAACGCACGGCCATTGGTCGAGCGCCAAAATAAGGTTATTGTTTAGAGTGTTAGGTAAGTCTAATAATAATGGTTGATCCCATTTTTTTTAAGTATGAAATTACTTGATGAACTATACAGGGTGTCCCAGAAATAAGTATTTTAAGGGGTGGTAGATATCGATAAAAGAAACATATTTTCTCTTTTCCGTTTTTCAAATAAGTCCAAAATAACGGAGTTATTTTACTTTGAAAATTTCCAAAAAAAAAATGATTTTTTGCTTAAATTTTGAGAACCACTGAATCTTTTCTAGATTTTCTTTTTGTAAATTTAATCTACTACCTATGTTGCCATATTATCAAGAAATTATGTTTTTTAACTAAAAACTAAAAAAAATTCCAAAAATTGTTTCAACAAATTTCAAATTTTCAAAATTTTTTTTTCACGAATAAAAAAACTCATAGGCGTGTTTCTGGGGTTGAACTATACAACCAGTTAAAATACTTGCACTTATTTCTGGGACATCTTGTATACGTAAATACTTGATCCCGGGATGAGTTCCTGATACCAATTCTAATAAACCGTCCACGCTATCTATATGCCAGCTGAATTAAGAGATAAGAGAAACCAGTTTTAAAAAAATAATAACAGTAATGACACTTAATATTTTTACTTAAGTTCTTTTTTTGAAAAAAAAACAGTTTTTCCGAAATGAAAAAAAAAATTAACAGTAGTCTACTTACTTAAAATACCAAAAATTGTACGTATTAACTTAACGTGTCCTAACAACTTGGTTTAATTATGTTCAGCTAGTGAAACTTAAGAATAATTTTGTTGTTGTTGTATATATATATATATATATATATATATATATATATATATATATATATATATATATATATATATATATATATATATATATATATATATATATAATTCTTGATTGTTTTATTTGCTTTGTTCTCTTAAGAAGAATTGTATATATATATATATATATATATATATATATATATATATATATATATATATACAATTCTTCTTAAGAGAACAAATAAGTTAAAGACAATCAAATATGACTTTTTTATTTATTTGCTACATAGCTAGAAATAAAATATATTATTATATTATACAGGGTGAGACTCAAATAAATGCAAATATTTTCGGGGTGTTATATCCCACGAACGATGAGGTTTTTTCGCAAAAAAAAAGATGTTGAAGATTTTTCTGTATATTTTAGAAAACTTTTTAGAGCTGCCTGTTCATCGCAAATTATCTCACGGTATAATTTCTTATTACCCACTAAAAGGGGTGGAAATATAGAAGAAATCCGGCGGCTCTCAAATTTTTATTTTAATCATATATCGAGTTTTTTAAAATGTTCAAACTTGAATAACTCGGTTATTTTAGACTTATTTGAAAAACGGTAAAGAGAAAATACATTTCTTTTATCGAGATCTACCGGCTCTGAAAATATTTGCACTTATTTAAAACTCATTTTGTATAATCTTAAAATATATTTTAAGTATGCTATACACGGTGTACACATTTACACATTATTTATTATTTATAATAAACATAATTTTTTTATTTTTTCAGATAAAAAACGACATTTTGTATATTAGTATATGACATATATTACAATACACTTACAAATTTAATTTTTTTTACAATTCAATTGTTTTCGGTCACTTTTTTGTTTCACCGGAAATGACTACAACTTCTGATTTTTAAATAGCACCCTCGGTATTTTTTTACTTTTTTTATTTTTTTATTTTTTTACGAATATTAGTTACGAATATGGCCTCTTGTAAAGATTGTCATATCAGATTTTTTATAGTCTGTATGATAATAATATTATACTAATAACTTATTTAGGTATTGAAACGGATTATTGTATTCAATGTTTTGTTATTTCTCATTTTTTTTAGGTAGTTTAGGTCAGCACAAACGCAGAAACCAGCAACAGGCCCAAAATAACCAGGGCCAGATTCCCAAGAATAATCAAGTGGGACCTTTGACTGATCCCACTTCAAACTCTCCCGTCCCCATACAGACTGTCAGTAACCTGGTGCCAGTTTCATGTTATCCAGAAGTTTCTCGTAGAGCCAATACCTTACCTGCTTTACCGACTCCTCCAAGAAAGTAATTGTCATTGATCATTATTGTTCTGCCTTAATGAATTTTAAAATTCAATAATAGCTACCTAAATTGTAATTTACCCTGTATAGCTTGTATATTTAGTTAAAATAACCATCAGTTACTCCTTTATTTTAAATGGAACACCCAGTATATTATTCCGATATTCAATGGAGAATTGATATATCTTCAAAAAAACTTTAGGCATCAAAGTTGCCTACCTCTTATAGACAAAGATTTTCATAGATATTTTTACTTTTATGATTTTGATTTTGCGTCAATAAATCTTTATTATTCGATAAAATCTACGTGGCTGTGGATATATTTTTTTTTAATTTAACAACAATTAAATGATGTAAAGTAAAATATTCATCGGTAATAAAAAAATACACTTTTAAAACATTTTTTAATTATTACGGCTAAAAATTTAGGAACACTTTAAATACAAAAAATATTCACCTTTTAATTCTTCATCTGAAAGAAAAATAATATACAAGATGTTGCATTTTAAAAAAAATGAGATACAACATTTTAAATATTCCGATTTTGGTGACTCCATAAAAAATACCCTGTACATATAGATAATGTAAATTTTTCTACACGAATTTATTCTGTTATCCTTCGTGTTTATGAAAACATAGCTAAGTATTAATAAAGGTATATTCACTCTAGTTTTTTACCACTTTTCGGATATAATGTTTTTAACCAAAGTTTTAGTAAATAAGGAATAGACTGGCAACACTGCAGAGTGCTTCAAATAAAAAGAGTGTACTACATATATGCAGAATTTTATGCCGAATACAGTTATCTACAGAAAAATGGGGGGGGGGAACCAAAAACTTAAAACTTTATCATAACTTTTTTATGTGACACCCGGTATGCAACAAAAAACAACAAATTTTGTTATGCAATAAAATATTTTTAGTATATGCTCCTTTATAAACCATGTAACATCTGTATAAAACTTTTTTTATTTTGACAATAACGACGTTATGGGAATATGTGTATAAAATTGTACAATTTATGTAGAAATTAACTTTGATTTGACATCCCTTATTTTGCTAATGTTTTTTTTTCTTATGTTAGGCGACTGATAAGCGAAACCGAGCTTGCCAACGCGCTCACCCTTCTCCAGCAGCAGCAACGGTGCGGACGCCGCCCTTCGTACCGCCGGCGTAGGCGCAGCGTCGCCCACCGCACCAAGACGCCCGCCCTGTCGCCTATTCGCGAGAGCGGCCTCAGCAACCCCGCGTCGCCCTCCAGACAGACCTGCGCAGTGTCGGCCTTAGGCTCGTGTACGAGAACGAGCTAGGATGAGAGAACAGCTATGGTTGTGTAAAAGTGTTAAAAAAATGCCTTGGTCGGGATGATTGCTTGGTTGCTGTTATTTGTCTATTAGCACTTTCAGTTAACGCCTACATTTCTGACAAAAAAAATGGGGAAAATAGCCACTGATATAGAGAATTAAAAATTATGATTCTCGGAAACAGTTCTCAATATACTTCGTAATAATGGTAATAAACTAACCAGTAGCCTGGTCCTGATCTTAGTATTAAAAAAAATCTGAAACACTTAAATATAATTTTGAAAATTGACATATGTACTTATTTGATATGTAGGCTCGAAACTAACAGGACACTGTTTCCCCAACGGACACCTCAGTAGGCTGAAACTCAGGAACAACGGCGACAGCAGATTCTGTGGGGATAATGGGGAAACACCATATACATATAACTAAATATACTCAGTGTTCCCTATTTAACCCCGTGTGCTGTTTCCGTGCCGTAAGAAAAAGACAACATAAGTCAGCTCCATATTAATGCTGCATAAGTCTATTTCACCCGGATATCGATTGAACTGCGATTGCGCCAAACTCCCATTGATTGTAGTTTTCGTTCTGTTTGGATTACTTTTTATTTATGCGCGTAAAAGAATGATTTTGTTTAGTTTATTGTTTCCAACTATTTTTGATATGTTTCCAACTTCATGATGATGTGTAATAAATAATAAAAATATAAATAAAATTGAACGTTAGGTAAAAATGTCAGTTAACCACTTCCCTTTAAAAACACCGACCAACGGAAACTTCTTCAGGTAAGGCATGCGCAGTTAAATGAATATCCGGGTGAAATAGACTTATGCAGAATTCCATATTTCTCTTTCATTGTTTGGGCTTCACTTTTTAGAGATTAGGCTGAGTATATTTAGTTATACAGGGTGAGTCTTAAACAAGTGTAAATATTTTCAGGGCCGGTAGATCTCGATAAAAGAAACATATTTTCTCTTTACCATTTTTCAAATAACTCCAAAATAACTGAGTTATTTTACTTCAAAAAAAAATTTTTCAAAAAAAAATATTTTTTGCTTAAATTTTGAGAACCGCTGAATCTTTTCGGGATTTTCTTTCTTTTAAATTTAATCTACTACCTATGTTGCCATATTATCAGGAAAGTATATTTTTTGACAAAAAACTAAAAAAAAATTTTCCAAATTTTTTTTAAAAAAATTCCGAATTTTTAATATTTTTTTTCACGAAAAAAAACTCATAATCGTGTTTCTGGGGTCAAAATATACCACCCATAAAAATATTTGTACTTATTTAAGACTCACCCTGTATTTATATGGGAAACACCAGAGCACCTTATCACTGAGTGCGCTGAGACGACGCGACGACCGTTCGTGCCATGAACTTTGGTACAGCTGATGTCGAGGATGGAGAGCTGGCCTCTGTGTAGCCGTCTCAAATACTGGCTTTTGTGAAAGCCGTGAGACTCTTTGATGAGTTATAACTCATTATAATCCAAAAAAGGGAAACACACAATAGATCTGTAAGGTCGCGGTGAATAAACATCCCTCACCCAACACACCCCTCCTAAACATTCTACATACCTTGGATCCTCCTTTTTCGCATCATATGGACCAATCAAAACGATAATTAGCTTTCCTACATTTTGTTCAAGTCACTCCCATAATTATTCCTATTTGACTGGCCTAAGTGAATTATTAAGAAAGAAAAAATACCCTCTATTAGACAAAAAAATTTTCACCTCAAAAAAATTAAGTAAAAAAATGTGGTATTTTATATTGTTAAGAAATTATCATTTTAAAGCTTAACAAAATTGTGCTACTAGACCAATAAAAGGAGCTATTGCGTGACAGCTAGTTTAGGAAAAATTTATAAATAAGACTTAACCTCCCGTTAAATTCTAAACATAATTTATAGCCTTATATAAATTTAACGTCATGTCGTTCGTTGAGCTGTTCATTTCATTAAATGCAGATATATTTTATAAATAAACTACTATAACAAAAAAGAGACTCGTATTACATTGTTAGCTTTTACTGAATTCTGAATTTGTAACAAAAAATATCGATGTAGCAGAACTTGACGTGTACCTATTATGTTAAGGTAATAAGAAAATATTGTTCTAATTGTATTTTTCTAAAATAAATCTTTAAGCTAGGTATATAAATAGATTTTTTTACAGAGGTATGTTACAGGACAAGAGTAGGAAACAAACTATAAGAAAAAAAATGTTCTCTGTAACGTTAACTTTCAGCACAGATGGCACAGAATGCTACCTGTGAATATAGTAAATTAAATCTTTCAACCACAGTATAACACTAAAATGTAGTTTTTTGGACTATCTTCTTCTTTAACTCGCTTTTTCAAACTTTTTAAATTTATTATTACCATAGCAGTAATATAGATAATTGAATAAGAACGTCCGCCCACGGGTCGTCTCAAGCTCGAAGCGGAAGAGTCTCGAACTCCGAACGAATCACCCTCCACTCTACCTTCATAGTTTCGTAAGTAAATAATTAATAGGCTTGGTGCGTTTCAGTTGATTTCAAAAAATTCCGACCGCAGCGCTCTCTACGACAGAAATCAGAAATTTTCGCTATAATATATCGAATTATAACAAAAAAAAATAGTAAGGTTTGGTAAAATAGTTATGATGCCGTCACATTGGTCATTTAAAAAAACGAAGGTAGACCTAATATACAGGGTGGTCCGAACTGTATTCCGGAAACTTTAGCAGCATACTCTGCAGATGAAAATAAGTAAAAAAGTTCGTATAAATGTATGTTCTAAAATGCTTAGTTTTGGAGATACAGAGTGTAGAAATTTCGTTTTTATTACGATTTTTTCCAAATACTTTCTGAACTAACGTCACTATCTCAATGAAAATTGGTATCTGGGAGTTTTTTGACATGAGAAATTTGATTTTGATGTCAATATGGCTCCTATTTGTAGGTGGCGCCACCACATGTGTTTTAAATGTTTTGAAGAGTAATAACTTTTCGTCCGTACCTGTATAAAAATACCGAGTGCAAAAATATATTTCAGTGACTTTCTACGTAAAAAATGTCTCTTGGTAAAAATTGTTACGGGCAACCGTTCTCAAAATATTCAGAACGGAAATAGTCAATACATGCCATTATTGGCAAAATATAAACACACGTTGAGTAGATAGTTATTTGACTGAAATAATACATTTGGAAAATTTTTTATATAATTTTTTTGCGAAAAAATGATAATACAGTTTCTGTTGAACTTTTGGCACAAAAACAATTCAAATTTATGATTTCAGTCTATTAACTATTTAGTCAACATGTTTAATTTATGTCAATGAGGACAGGTGTTGATAATTTCCATTCCAAATATCTCGAGAACCATTACTACAAGCGACTTTTACCAAGAGACCTCTTTTAGGTAAAAATGTCGTAAATGTATATTTTTTACTCCGCAGTTTTATACAGGTACGGACGAAAAGTTATTACTCTTCAAACCAGTTAAAAAATATGTAGGTGGCGCCCTCTACAAGGAGTCATATTGACATCAAAATTAAATTTCTCATGTCAAAAAACCCCCAGACACAAATTTTCATCTAAATATTGATGTTACTTCAGAAACTATTTGGAAAAAATCGCAATAAAAATGAAACTTCTACACTTTTAGGCCATAGATTTATACGAACTTTTTACTTATTTTTATATGCAGAATATGCTGTCGAAGTTTCCGGAATACAGTTCGGACCACGCTGTATACTCCCCGGCACAAAATTACGCCACCCTAAAAATTTGACTAAAGGATGATTCACAGTACACCGGACCGTGTCTGAGCCGGGCACGTTCCGTGAAGTAGACACGTAGCCACGTCCTTCTGTATATGCAACACCGAGTTGATAACGGGGTTCATATTAGTTCCGAGTATATTAGAAAACACAGCCCCATAGACACACGAAGATTTAATACGAACAATGCCAAAGTTCTCGCAATTGGAATTGGTACCAATTGCAGTTGATGAATAAAGAACAACTGCATGGGAAACACCTGCTCAAAGGGAAAGATAAAAGACCTATCTTCATTACATCCTTTCGTTGTCCAGTTTGATGCATACCCTGTCGTCAAATAGTGCTGTAAGATTCACTAATACGTGTAGTCTTTGCTAATACCTATTACAGACATGATAAAACGTGTACTTTGTTTATATCATGACTGCAGATTGCAGTCGGAGTACCAGGAAAAGTACATTCATGCTTTCCGCAACCTGGCGAGAACGGAGCGGATCCGAAAAAAATGTACGCCGACATTTCTGTGACGGGGCACGGACGAGTTCCAGCGAAGCTCGGGTCGTGTTCGGCCTGGCATGAATGTATATGTGTAAAGAACACTTGACAATGTTTGGCCGTGTCACCGACGCACGACTCGGATTCGTCACGGTATAGCGTGAAGCATCCTTAAGTTTGGTGTTTCATAACTTTTTATTTTGTAATCCGATTTTTATGATTATGGTATCAGTGTAAAGATCAATTTATCGGCATTATTTAGAAGGGTTAGGGTTTAAGGTGGGTTATTTATACCGGGAAAACATTGTTTTTTGTTATAAATTCAAAACACCCTGTGGAAAAAATAATGGGACGAGCATTTTGGATAAAAACACTTTCCTGTAATCTTAGATGTATTCCTAACATTTTATTTTTTGAATTATCCCATTATCTCTATTCTTTTATGAGCTACACATTTTTAAGTAAAGTATTGATTTCAAAGATTCTTTTATTGACATAAACAATAATTTTATACTAATTTTAATAGCGAGCATGTCCACCTCTCCGCAGGAATAACAACTCGAGATCTTTGTCGTATCGAATGAATAGGGGTAGTTATTCTTTCTTGATCTACAGCTTGATGAATATCAGCTACGACGACGAAAAGCTCTTTTAAGTTCATCGCAAAATGTTCGATTGGATTGAGGTCGGGACTACAAGGAGGCCATTCCAATCTTCGTAGTCGAACCTCATCCAGGTACTTGTTAAGTACTCGTACTTCTAACTTTTTACCCCGCGCAACGTGGGGCTTGGCATTATCATGCATCAGTACAAACTGATTTCCAACGAAAGGCGCAAATGGAACGATCACTTCTTGGAGGACATCCTCAATATAACGGTGGGCATTGAGAGCTCTATTTTCGACAAATTCAAGATTGTAAAAATATGAGTACTTTATTTAAAAACGTGTAGCTCATAAAAGAATAGAGATAACAGGATAATTAAAAAAATGAAATGTTAGGAAAACATAAGATTACAGAAAAGTGTTTTTTAACCAGAATGCCCTTTCCATTTTTTCCACAGGGTGTTTTACCCAGGGAAAAACCCACCTAACCGAAATATATAAGCCATTAAAATAATAAAAAATAATGCCAACAAATTCATCTACAAACGAATACCATAATTATAAAAATCGGATTACAAATTCAAAAGTTATGAAACATCAAACTTGGCCAAAATTTTAGGGCGACGGAATTTTGTGCCGGTGAGTTTATAATGAAAAATAAATCATAGCCAATCCAACTTGACTTCCAGCTATCATTGCAGCTGTACAATTTTCTGATATTAGACCAAACCAAGGTACACAAGGTATAAATTTGAGTCACCCTGTACATAGATTGAAATAGAGAGTCTTCCTTTGTAACTTTTTTCTTGCTAATTATTATCATTTAAAAAATATATATAGACAAAACAACAAATTATTTTTTATGGATTATGCTGTGGTAGAAGATTATTTATTGATTAGAAACAAGCCTTTATTTTTCTCCTTACCTCAATCACGTGGTAAAGGAAAAGACCGATAACCTCTGATATTCAATTATTTCGCATCCAACAATGGAGTAATGTGGAAGTTACGTGTCGAGTTAACGCAAGTTAGTCGCCGTATTTTAATCGAATGCTTGTTCCTAATCAGTTTCAGCCCTTTGTCGCAGTACAAGAAACTTTAAGGAAAAGCTAGGGAAACTAAAGCGCCAGCCATTATTTCAAATATTATGTCTACAGTAAACTAACATGTGTACGCGTATGAATTGTTTTTCTTTAGCATGCTATTTTAAGGCCATTGTTAACTAAAATTCAGATGATATGTGTATGGTATTATCAGGTATTATAGGAAACGATCCCCTTGCAAGATATGTATATCTAGTGCCTCAACCTTTAAAATAGAAAAATAATATGTGTAGATGGTTTACTCAGTTACCTCCGACAAAGATCTACCTTAACGAGTTGCTATGTTTATTCTTTATTGTATTTTTACATCGTATATACTTTATAATTGGATTATTTTGAGTAAACATTATTATTTATAAAACTAAAAACACTTCATTATATAGATCAACCTAAAAAGTGAAAAGTATTTTTTAGTCTTAAATAAATGCAAATATTTTCAATGCTAGTAGATCTCGATAAAAGAAACATTTTCACTTTATCGTTTTTCAAATAAGCCCAAAATAACCGAGTTATTTTATTTTGAAATTTAAAAAGCTGATTTTTAGCTTAAATTTTGAGAACCGCTGGATCTTTACTGGGTTTTGCTTCTTGCAAATTTAATCTACCACCAATGTTGTCATATCAATCATATCAAAACTAAAAAATTAAAAAAATTCACTTTTTTTTTAAATCAATTTTTCAATTTTTTTTGGCGAAAAAACCACATAGTCGTTTTTTTCTAGGGTGGTATTATGCTATCCCTAAAAATATTTGCACTTATTTAAGACTCACCCTGTATAGGTAACTGCTTAATAGATGGTTATTTTCTTTTATCTGTGTATATGTTACTGTAAATGTCCGAAATGCGGTAAAACCTAGGATAAACGCGCTAAACCTAGCAAATAGCAATGAATAACACCCTCCAAATAACCACGCTAACCAACCCGAAATTCGGTAAAACCTAGGTTTTACCGCATTTCGGACATTTACAGTGACATTATAATACGAGTATATAACTGTGAGTTAAGATGACCGACAGACCTGTCATTTTTCACTGTCATCCTCTCGTTATACCCTAGCGTTATACAGACTATATATATATCGTATGATCGAATAAAAAAACGGCGTCAGCGATGGCTATGAAATGAAAATCGCTCTCATTTTATATGTAAAATTATATAGGAAATGTCATCGATCGTCATTTCATAGCCATCGCTGACGCCGTTTTTATTCGATTATACGGTATTATATCTATGTATGTACCGTATGGTGGAAACAAAACGGCGTCAGCGATGGCTACGAAATGAAGATCTCTCATTTTATATGTAGATTTATACGGGCTTTAAATGTTATTACATTTATATGGCATTTAAATGTCATCGATCGTCATTTCCCAGCCAACTGGGACGCCGTTTTTTTTCGATCATACGGTATTACAATGTATATCGAATACTTCAGGCTTCTCGCATTTTGTATTACTTTTTTGTTTATAATTTTAATATTATTTTAGATTCTCCAAAAGGTTATTTAATTTTATTAGCTTTGTTGACTTAAATTACATCTTAATAATTAAACATTATTTTTAAGTTGGTCTACACAAGTTGACACAAGCATGTTTTTAGTTTCATTAAACTAATCTACTTTATAAGTGTTTAGAACCGAAATTCTTAAATAAATTTTATTTGAATTTTGGATGATTTGTGAACTATAGTCTGTCCAACAAGAGAACACATGATAGTGAAAGTTGTATGTGTTATTTTAATGCTCAGGTAAATTGTATTTCCTGTAATTCTAGCTGCTATTGGTCCGAATCCTCCGTAGCTCGTTATACAGAGTTTATATTATATTTATGTACAGTCTATTCAACGGTAGGATCTGTGACTGACAGTTGTGTCTGTCATATTAATTCACAAGCAAATTGTACTTTCTGTCATTTTTTAGAGATAGTCTGTAGAAATCTCCCTTAATTCGTTGCACTATACAATTTTACTGTAGATTGCTTATTTAAAATGGATAGTGATTATTTTAAATAAGCAACTAAATTAACATTAACGGTGTATAAAATGTGATTTTTTTCCATGAAATGTGATTTTTGGTATGAGTTTATTATTATTAGTTCTGATAACTGTGGTCATAATATTTAAAGAAACTTATTAAATTATTGTATTGTTATCGCTCCTTGAGACGTGTGCAAAGTTTGACTATCATCTGACGTCTTAATAAGTGGTTGAAAATAACGTTCAAATACTATATTACCTAATCAAAAATATTGAGCCCTATTATTTTTTTAATGAATAGAATACTTATAAAGTCAAATATATTATATTATATGAATTCATTGACAATGTATGCTTTAAATATGGTGCTCCTCAATGTTTATATGAAACAAAAATATAATTTGTCCAAAAACCATATAAGAACAATGTACTCTAATAACTAATTCCTTTTGTACCAATGCATTAAATATAAACTAGTTATTAGTCGTTTTATAATATGTATTGTTATAACTAGAAAGGAAATTATCGTATTGATATGTTAAAGTGACTGTTAAATTTATATAAACGTTTTTCAAGTTTATGATGCATATGTATATGGAAAATATATTAAATAAAAGGTGTGTGATTTTCAAATGATGTGCATTAAACCATGTTGTTAGTACAAAGCGTTAAAAATTCATATATTGTATAACCAGAAATAATTCTTCATAATTATTATTGAATTTACACCTATATTTCAACTTTAGATCAATTTTAATTCCAACAATAGTTTAAGTAGAACTGAAATTAAATAGGTGTACCCTGGGTGTACCCCAAAGGTGTACCCTGCATTTTTTACGGTTATGAGTTCAAATTCCCCATAACATAATTATTTATTTTGTTTATATATATTTTTTTTATATAAACTAGTTTATTTATTAGCATAATATAACATTCTACGTATAGGTTGTATATAAATATATTATGGCTATTGTAAGAAAGGTTCGTTTTAAGAAAAGGCAATTTTAAAAGTAATTGTAAATTATTTCAGAATATGTTCATTGTCTTTATTGCGAGTAATTTGTTGTTATATAGTATTAAACTATTATATTTATAATGTCTTTGATTTTCTAAATATATTTTCAAATCTGTTTTTTATATTATTTTAGGACTTATTCAATATACCCTGGTGCGATAGACAAAGAAAGTGCAAAGAAATAAAAATATTAGGTAATATTTTTATTTCATTGTCTATGCCTGGTGCTAACTAGGGTTACTGTTAGAATTAAATTTCAGAAATTCGATAAAACATTTGAATATAAAAAATATCATTTAAGATATATTTGACTGAAATAATTAGAATGAAAGTCCACATAGTTCAAATAAATATTATAAAAAAATAAAAAGTGGTAAAGTAAATCCAAATACGTTTAAATTTAGTAAATCAGTTTGATGCAACCAAACAAACAAGATCTTTTTATCATGCATTCTGTAGTTCCAGCATATACAACCTGAATTACAAAAACTAAATGTCAAGTTTTTAGGTTATATTTAAATATTTATATTTTTCTCATGTTTTAATATATTTTATAAATATTGTCTAATTAAATAACATTAAAATCTACTACTTTTAATAATTTTATGCATACTTTTATTAAGTTAATCATTTCCAAATAATTTAGTTAATAATAAATGGTTGTCAATGGTTTATAATGGATTTTTGGAAGCATACTCTAGGTAGCCCAACAAAAATTGTTGCTCCCATGGTTGATGCCAGTGAGTTACCGTGGCGACTTTTGAGTAGACAATACGGGGCACAGCTCTGTTATACACCTATGTTACATAGTGCATTGTTTTCTAGAGATCTTAAATATCGGACTGAGGCACTAGCCTCTTGCGATGAAGACAAGCCCTTAATAGTTCAGGTAAGTAATATATCCAAAGAGGTTGTTATATTAGGAAGTTGAAATTACCTTTTGTAGTTGTGTGGTAATGAGCCACAAACAATGCTTGAAGCAGCACTTTTGGCACAGGATCACTGTTTAGCTATTGACATAAATTTGGGATGTCCACAGGCTATTGCTAAGCGAGGGCATTATGGAGCATTTTTACAAGATGAGTGGCCTCTTCTAAGTGAAATGGGTGAGTTAAAAACCCTACCTAGATAGAATGAACATTTTAGTAATGTATTTTACATATTTAGTCAGTTTATTAAGTAAGAATTTAAAAATCCCTGTAACATGTAAAGTACGAAGGTTTGAAACTAAAGAAAAAACTATAGAATATGCAAAATTGTTAGAAAATGCAGGATGTAGTATTCTTACAGTTCATGGGAGAACTAGAGAGCAAAAGGGTCCTTTAACAGGTTTAGCTGATTGGACTTATGTAAAGTCTGTGAGGTATTGATAATTTCCTTTATAGTTTTAACAAAAACTAAAGCACTCACTTTTAAGTGATGCCGTGAATATACCTGTATTTTCTAATGGAAACGTTCAAAATATTCAAGATTTAGAGAGATGTTTAGAAGAAACCGGTGCTGTTGGTGTAATGACTGCTGAGGGTAATCTGTACAATCCAGCTATTTTTATGGGTCAGAATCCTCCAATTTGGGAACCAGCATTAAAATATCTTGATTTAGTAAAAAAGTATCCTTGCCCAAACAGTTACATTCGAGGGCATTTATTCAAACTGTTTCATCATGTGTAAGGGCAAATCTTAAAGTATAAACTCATAATATAATCATATAAATTTCAGATTATCACTGCCAGAAAATAATAATTTAAGAATTGAATTAGGTGCAGCAAATACATTAGACCAATTTACAAATATCACTAATAAAATTAGGTCTATGTACGAACTTTACCATACCGGTGATAAAGTTTGGGAAGCACCTGTTGAACCGGAAAGTCATAATTTATTGTTGCCACCATGGTTATGTCAGCCCTATGTAAGGGATACACCTGAAGGTCATATTAAAAAAGTGGAGGATAAAGTTAAAGAGGCTGAGAAAAGATTGGTTAGTACATGAAGTTAATAATTTACTATAAAATGCTTACTTTATCCAATGCCAGATTTTTTATTTAGAGTGAAGGAACAAAGAGGTTTTATGAAGATGCTGAAGGGAATCCCATAAGCCGAAAGAAAATGAAAAAGATTAGAAGAATAAGTAGGCGACCTGAAAAACCAGAAAATTGTAGTCCAAAATCTATGGAAAAGTGTTCACTTTGTGAAAATCCATTGGTAAGTTTACAATTAAAATATATCTGTTTTATTCTGGTACATATCTGCTATTACAATAATTACAAAAATATTAAAATTCGACAGTGATTACATTTTGTGGTAGTTTAATATATACAGAGTCACAGAGTGTCTCAAAAAACATGTGCCATCTCTCATGGGGAGATTCTTCACGTAAAAATAAGATTTATTTTTCATATCAACCTAGGTCCAATTCTACTTTGTTTCGTAGCTACAGGATGTTAAAGTCAATTAATAATGATTTGATTTAATATAATCATTAAGTCATTAATAATGATTTGATTTAATATAATTTTCTTCCAAGTACCGTATGATCGAATAAAAACGGCGTCAGCGATGGCTATGAAATGAAGATCGCTGTCATTTTATATGTAAAATTATATTGGAATAGGGTTCCCAACCGTCCCGGTTTGGCCGGGATTAACCAGGAATCAGAAAGTTTGTCCCGGCGAAAGTTTTGTCTTGGCCGGGACAAGCCGGGACCTGGTAACTAAAAAAGTGTGTACTACACACATAATATATTTTTTTTCTAATATTTAATGTTTTGTTTCAATTATTTAAAAGCTTAAAGATAATTGTCCCGGAATCGCCGATGCTCAAGTTGGGAACCCTATATTGGAAATGTCATCGATCGTCATTTCCAAGCCAACTGGACACCATTTTTTTCGAACATACGGTACTTTTAATGACTTGAATTAAATTTTGAGGGTAAAGTTACTATAAGCACTACATATTTTAATGCTAAAAAAATTCATCAGGGACGTGCATACGCACCTGATGTTTTTGCACAAAATTATAAACTCTCTATTAACTCACCTTTGTTTTTTAATTAAATAACTTTTTACTGACAAAGACTAAAAAAATAATTTTTGCAAGAATGTATAACTTGATATAGCATGTAAGAAAATTTATAAAAAATAGGGTTGCCACTTTAAAAAGTCGGTACCGTCATGTCTCAAATTTTAGACAAGATTGTATACAATTTTCTTATATTAAAAAAGCAGAATTTAAAATACAAATCGACGCACAGTGGGCGGGAGACCGGGCCGCTAGTAAGACGAAACTTCTACGACAATCTGATTCAACGCAACTTAATAATTTCTGTATAAAACCATCTAATTATGTTTATTGTTTTCAAAATATGTCTAAACTATTGATTTTGTGGAAAACAAAAGCTGACTAGACTCGTACATAAAATACAAGTAAAATTAACTCATGTTGTATTAACATATTTAAAAAAATTGCAAAATAAACTAAAGCTGCCAATTAAGTACAAAGCTACAATCTACAGTCTAAATTAGTATAAAGCTAAAAAGTTAAGTACAAATCTACAATCAAGTACAGGGTGTTCATTTATAATGTGCCCCCCTTTAACTTCTTTGTTTTTTGCATTAGAAAAAAATGTTATAGACAAAAATTGTAGGGTTAAATGTAAACTATTTGCAGCGTATATTTTTTCATATACAGAGTCTTGCGTAAACGTGTGACAGGTCAAAATTATATATTTTTAAATGGAACACCCTGTATATTATTACATTTCTAAAACCTTCACAAAATTTTAAGTACTTTTTATATAATATGACATATGCTTAAATTTAATAATTTCGGAAATATCCGCCTGTGAATTATAAAAAGTAATTAAAATTTTGTGAAGGTTTTAAAACTGTAATAACATACAGGGTGTTCCATTTAAAAATATATAATTTTGACATGTCACGCGTTTATACAAGATCCTGTATATGAAAAAACATATTGTGCAAATAGTTCACATTTAACCCTACAACTTTTGTCTAGAAATTTTTTTTCTAATGAGAAAAACAAAGAAGTTAAAGGGATGCACATTATAAATGAACACCCTGTACTTGATTGTACTTAATTTGTACTTTTAGTGGTGGAATTCTTTAACAACCTCGTTTAACTTCAAAAAGTGTTACTTGAACGTAATTCGTGTTATATTAAAATAATATTTCATGCCCGAAATTTGAGACAAATCGATTGATAAATAAAAAGTCTGCCACTTGGATCCGCTATTAATTTTTACCAACAAAAAAAAAGCATATTAAAAAGTAGAACATATTTTACTAATCATAAATCTGAAAACCGCATGTTCATATCTGTTTTGGTTCGAAAGTTATGAATTTATTCCTTTTACAAATGCACTAAAAGATTTGACTAAGCTTCAGTGCAGCAACAATGAAATATCGTTAAAAAATGGCTAAACGGGCAAGAACGGGCAAGTGATCTTGACATTATGTCGAAGTGCGATTTATAAAGTTTTATTTAAAATGAGAATTAAATAGTACTTTGGTTTACTTTGTATTTCCACCTCTGTCAATTGGCAAAATTATTAAAAAAATAAGTAATTATATATCAGTCCACAATAATTAAAATCTATAATGATCTGAAGCTAACTTACATCTATTATATTCAACCATCGCAATATGTTTTATTTTAAAAATAACTTCACTCAAAAATTAGTGTCAAGTTTGTTTCGCCTGTACATGCAAAATAGACGCTCGCTTGGGTACAAAATGTCGCTGATACTTTCAATTGTTTATGGTATGCTCAAAGCCTACTACGAAATTATTTCGAGATGTATCGAGCGGGATATAAAGTTTTTTAACTTTAATTCAGTAATAAAGTCTTGAAAAGGAGCTTAAAAAAATAGAAGGTTTTGTCTCGCCGTATCATCCGCCTACGCCTACTGTGCGACGTGTTGATGAATACCTATTTCTATGCCTTTTCTCCCAAAAAATATTTTTGATTTACTCAATTTACTCCAAGTATCTAGCAATGTTGCAGTAAGTTTTTGCAATCAAAATCTTTATAATGCAAATCTAAGTGAATTATAATAACAGATCTGTAACAAATTATAAATTTGAATAACTGAGGTAATTATTGGCGTATCACTTAGAACATTTGTTACTTTTTGAGTGGACGCTAATTATAATAAACAGTATAGAAAAAAAATAATCTGTTTTGTTAAACCTCATAATTAATGGAAGATGTTTTTAGTTACTGGTGTCAGTAATATTAAATATTAGTAAGATATATTTTCTGTTTTTTTTTTGTTATTTTGGTAAATAAATCTGTTTTCAAAACCACAGTGATAAGAACTATTGGTACTTTATTTATGTCTAGTTTAAATAATTTGAAATGAAAAGTGTTTTTGTCTTCTATAAATTTTCTGGATGTAATAAAACGGCATTTTATAATCTGGCTAGTCTTTTAACAGAATTTTTTTATTATTCTATACGCCTGCGACATATATATTCATAAATTATAATACATAAACTACTATTGCTAAGTGTTTACCTAATATTCAGGTATAGCAAAAAGTCTATCTATGGGGTGACACTAATTAAAAATATTTTTCTTAATTTCTTATTTCTTTCGCTGTTGAAATGAAATCTAAACTTTATTTTATCACACTCTAACAATATTTTTTAATATAATATTAGGTATCGTATTTATGTTACAGGGTTCAAAATGTGGTTATCAGCTTTGCAAAAAATGCTGCAGGGACAAGTGTTTTATAGAAAATCTTGATTGTGAAGGTCATAGAATTCTAGTAAAAACTAGAAGGGAAATGGCTAAAAAACATGCAAATCAAAAGAACAAAGGCAAAAGTGCGATAGCGAGTAATAGTGAATTAACTGAAGTAAAATGTGACTCATAACAATAAATTATATTATATTTGACTTATCGTATTTTTATTGTTTAAATGCTCTATTGTTGCTCTCAGTGCGTATAACTATTTCTAACGCTAACTACTTTTTGTTGTTTTATTAGATGATTTGTACAGAAATAAAATACTGATAAAAAGAATAACAACACTTACTTTTATTTACAGTTTCCATATTTTTTAATAAATCTATTTTTAGATCTTTGTATACCATACGACCCAAAGGCGATCGAAAAGAGTTTTTTTTTTTCGTTCATACGACACATACCACGCTGGCAACTCTTATTTTTGTGTCTGTAGTCGGTATTTATATGTGTGGAAGTGAACCGCTTTTAACGGCAGTTTCGCACAACAAAATTTGGTATACCTCGCATCATCTTGGGTTTAGGTTTAACAAGTGCTTTAAGTATGTTACATTCAGAAAGCTCATTAATAACAATAAAATGGAAAACAAATTTCTTGCAACATAGGTATTTAATCTATACTAATATATAAAATCCTTAAGTGACTGACATACTGATTAATCACGATCCTGCTCAAACCACTCAACGTAAGAAGCTCAATTTTGATATCTGTAGAACAGGTTGATTTTGGCATACTAGGGTGTAGGTAGAGGTTCGATAAGAAGGAATTTTTCGAAATTCCAGTTCCAAGAAGGTGAAACCACCTCTCAAATATTACAATATTTTTTATTTTAAAAACGGTCAAGTTTCCGAAAAAAACGCTTAAACAAGTATATTTTATTTTGTTTTTTTACATATTTTAAGATTTTTTAAAAATGTATACAGGGTGTTTCGAAAAATCTGGTCATTGATTAATCACGATCCTGCTTAAAGCGCTTGACGTAAAAAGCTGATTTTTGGCAAACAGATTGACTTAGGGTGTAGAGGTTCGATAAGAAGGGATTTTTTGAAACTCGAATTCTAAGGGGGTGAAACTCAAGGACTGTATATATTCTAAAGAACTGTTCGATCGCGTAAAATCGCCGCTGTCGTAGTCGTCGTGGAATGCTACGTCACGCGCTGACCAGCGCTCCACAGTGCGGCGGATGGTTATTCTAGCGGGACAAAATCTCAAGAGCAATGTTTGGGACTTAAAATCTAAGAACGTAGCGAATGGTCTAATATATAGCAACTATATGGTTAAATTTATTTATTTATTAATAAATAAATACAAGATAATAAAACTATGATATTATTCGTACATGACACACAAAAATCGTATTGTAAACTATTGCCAAATACATAAAATTATGATATCAAAAAACTCTTTAGCAGTTTTTTTTAATTAATTTGTAATCTTGTGACACCCTCTATAATTTATTTTAAAAAAATATATTTTATTTTGAAAATAATAAATAAGATAGATATTTTAATTTTAATTTTAACACTCGGTAATTGTAAATTCATATACATATAGTAAGTATCTAAGAGAATTTTTTGAACTCAGTGCCTTTTGATGGAGTTGTTTTGTTTTTATACTATCCAATTGAAATGAATCTTTTTGGGCATTCACCTGTTAAGCTTGAACTCCCTGTGACTGTGACTACCTGTGTTGGTAACTATTGGTAACTCAAAAGATCTACATCATTCAATATATCGATATTTGAAAAAAAAGTGAAAGTTTGATATCTGCAGAACAAAGGCACGAAGGATTTTGACAAATAATATACGTACAGTAGAAAAGTATATACCTTTGACAATCTTCAGCATAATTTGGCTTTCTAATAAAATGTATAAGCACTTGTAAATATTTTGTTTTCGTATGATCTCTGCCTTGCTGAGCAGAAAACGACTAAATTTGGTTGATAAAAATGTATCGAAATACAAAGAATATTCATGCATTTTTGTATCAATTGGAATGTCTACTATTTATTCTTATCAGTACACATTTTTTGGCTTATTTCTAACCAAACGCTTTTGTCCCGCTAAATTTATCTTCCAACGCACTGTGCGCTCGTCCGTCAAATGCAAAAATAACTGTCACTGTCTAAAATCTTTAGCGCCATCTTCAACTCGGTCAGTAGATGACGTAAAAAAACTGACAGTGCAGGAAGATAGGAATCGAACTATCCTTATCTCTATAGTATCCTTGGGTGAAACTATCCCTCAAATATTAAAATATTTTTTATTTAAAACCTGTGAGTTTTTTGGAAAAAGTCTTAAACACGTATATTTTATTTTGTTGTTTTACATATTTTAAGATTTTTTATAAATTTATACAGGGTGTTTCATAAAATATGACCATTGAGTAATCACCATTCTGCTTAAACTGCTTGACGTTTAAAGCTGATTTTTGGCAAACGGATTGACTGTGGGGTGTAGAGGTTCGATAAGGAGGGGTTTCTCGAATCTCAAATTCCAAGAGGGTGAAAACACCCCTCAAATATTACAATATTTGTTATTTAAAAAACGGTTAGTCTTTCGGGAAAACGCTTGGACATGCATAATTTATTTGTTTTTTTTTACATATTTTGAAATTTTTAAAAAAATCATACAGGGTGTTCCAAAAAGTTGGGTAATTTCTTAATCACGATTCTGCTTAAACTGCTTGACGTAAAAAGCTTATTTTTGGCAGACGGATTTTTCGAAAGTCAAATTCCAACGAGATGAAACTACCCCTCAAATATTACCAAGTTATATAATAATATCGCCATATTGTTTTTTCTCATGCAGGCATAAGTGTGAGAAAATTTTATCCAGTTTGTAATGGAAATTCTTGCTTTGCTTTATCATCACCATTACAAATGATTAATTCGACGCGAACGAAGTCACTGGTACACGCTATAGTAAAATTATATAAGAATTCTTGCCACTTAACTGCTGATATAGAAATTTAATTCCACGCTGTGTTTGTCATAATGTGGATCAACCTGCTCTCACTACCGGTTTCGGAGCCCTACTCCATCATCAGGTGAGCTTGGGTAGTTCCACAAAATGACAACCACAGTGCACAGTAGTTAATTCCGACTTGTCGGAAAGTATCGGTTAGATATTAAGTCCCGAATGGGAGTTAGCGGCCTGCGTGCTATGGTAGTACTTTCGTACCACCGATACTATCGATTCAAGGTACGTATTTACTATCGATAGTTGCGCCTCAGTGGTACGAAAGTACTACCATTGCACGCAGGCCGCTATCTCCCGTTCGGGAGTTAATATCTAACCGATACTTTCCGACAAGTCGGATTTAACTACTCTGCGCTGTGGTTGCCATTTTGTGGAACTACCCAAGCTCACCTGATGATGGAGTAGGGCTCCGAAACCGGTAGTGAGAGCAGGTTGATCCCATAAAATAATTAACTAGAAAGAAGTGTCAACTCTGTGTTAAATCGTGGAAACACGATACGCCACCGAAAGCCTTCGTTGTCGTCTGGAGAACTAATTTTCCAATTGACAGGTTGACATGATGGCTTCATTTTTATTTCCGTTTCCGGTTATTCAATGGCGGGCTCTCTTTCAGTTTAAATGTATTTTGTACTCTTTCTTATCATAAATAAAACAAAACAAAATTTTATTCAAACATATTTATTTGAAATATGAGACAACGGGACTAAATAAATATAAAAAATAAAGAATTGAATGATTTCTACAGCAATTAC
Organism: Sitophilus oryzae; assembly: GCF_002938485.1. Taxonomy (NCBI): domain Eukaryota; kingdom Metazoa; phylum Arthropoda; class Insecta; order Coleoptera; family Curculionidae; genus Sitophilus; species Sitophilus oryzae. The sequence goes on from NW_022145749.1 coordinate 1,397,570, forward strand.
TTAATTATATGCAATTTTAATGTAAATTAGTAAGGTATAAGCATGACTTACAGTAATTTGTAAATAAATACGCGTATTCACAGCCATCAAGGATAGAAAACGGGGGCAGACATGAAAACGGGAGCCTTATACAAAAATCTGAAAACAGAAAAACACATTTTTTTATACTAAAATTAACAATGTAAAAATATCAAGGTATAAAATATAAATATACTGTTTAAAAAAAGCGTCCATTATCCTAAAGAGACCTGGTTTATAAATCAAAAAGAAGCAAAAGAGACTTTTAGTCGGATAACAATCAGATTGTATCAGTCAGATTTTACTGCATTATTGACAATAAATCGCACATACTGGAGATAACTAATGTTATATATATATATATATTATATATATATATATATATATATTGCTATATATTATTATACAACATTAGTTATATGTTAAGTTAAATATGATCTTACTTAAATTGTTTCCTTATTTTTTTGTCACAAAATATATATATCACAACTTATATATACTTCTTTTGCATCTCTTTTAATTTCGGCACTTCCTGAATTAAAATGAAATTTTGATTCAGGAATATTTGATTGTTTTGATTTTGCTACGAATATGACCCTTACTTAATTTATTGTATTATCGGTGAAGTAAACCAGAAAGGATATTGTCTACCATGAAATTTGGTTCGTAGTATACATTCGTCAAATATTGAATAAATTGTTCGATAAAGATATTCGCAAGCGGATATAGGGCTTGTTTCTCTCTACAATTTCCTGTCTCACAATGTATCGTTTGTGTCGGGGAAGGGATCATAGTTTCATAGTTGTCGATTTTTTAAAGAAATCAGTACGTGTATATTATTTCGTATATTTTTCATTTTATTGATTTTATGGACAGCACTGTTCATTAAAATGCTGTATCCTATGCTATAGGGCTTGTTTCTCTCTACAATTTCCTGTCTCACAATGTACCGTTTGTGTCGGGGAAGGGATCATAGTTTCATAGTTGTCGATTTTCGAAAGAAATCAGTGCATGTATATTATTTCGTAAATTTTTCATTGTATTGATTTTATGGAAAGCACTGTTCATTAAAATGTTGTATCCTATGTTATAGGGCTTGTTTCTCTCTACAATTTCTTGTCTCACAATGTACCGTTTGTGTCGCGGGAAGGCATCATATTGTCATAGTTGTCGATTTTCGAAAGAAATCAGTACATGTATATTATTTCGTATATTTTTCATTTGATTGAGTTTATGGAAAGCACTGTTCATTAAAATGTTGTATCCTATGTTAAAGGGCTTGTTTCTCTCTACAATTTCCCGTCTCACACCGTATGTGTCCGGGAAGTTTCACAGTTGTCGATTTTTGAAAGAAATCAGTACATGTATATTAATTCATATATTTTTCATTTTATTGATTTTATGTGTTCATTAAAATGTTGTATCCTATGTTATAGGGCTTGCTTCTCTCTACAATTTCCTGTCTCACAATGTACCGTTTGTGTCGGGGAAGGGTTCATAGTCTCATAGTTGTCGATTTTCGGAAGAAATCAGTACATTTATATTATTTCGTAAATTTTTCATTTTATTGATTTTATGGAAATCACTGTTCATTAAAATGTTGTATCCTATGCTATAGGGCTTGTTTCTCTCTACAATTTCCTGTCTCACAATGTACCGTTTGTGTCGGGGAAGGGATCATAGTTTCATAGTTGTGTATTTTCGAAAGAAATCAGTACATGTATATTATTTCGTAAATTTTTCATTTTATTGATTTTATGGAAAGCACTGTTCATTAAAATGTTGTATCCTATGCTATAGGGCTTGTTTCTCTCTACAATTTCTTGTTTCACAATGTACCGTTTGTGTCGGGGAAAGGATCATAGTTTCATAGTTGTCTATTTTCGAAAGAAATCAGTACATGTATATTATTTCGTAAAATTTTTCATTTTATTGATTTTATGGAAATCACTGTTCATTAAAATGTTGTATCCTATGTTATAGGGCTTGTTTCTCTCTACAATTTCCTGTCTCACAATGTACCGTTTGTGTCGGGGAAGGGATCATAGTTTCATAGTTGTCTATTTTCTATGAAAATATCTAGGAAACTCTTTGTCTAGAGGGGTAGGAACCTTAATAATTTTTTGAAGATATATCAATTCTCCATTGAATATCGAAATAATATACTGCGTGTTCCATTTAAAATGAAAAATTACTTGCTTTTAAATGTGACCAATGTTTAATATTAATTTTGTCTCACCCTGTATAGCTTCTCAGGTCAAATTTTAATTTAATTTAACATACAAGGTTTATTTTAACTAATACAGGATACATTACAATTTAGGTAGCTGTTATTGAAATTTAAAATTTATTCTTCATTTTCACGAAATGTGAAATATGTCAAAATCCTTACATTTTCGGCATATGCTTCTTTAACGAAACTAATCTTTATTTTTTTCCTAGAATCCGAAAATTAATTAGTATATAGGATGTTCTATTACAAAAACCTAACTTTGATGAGTAACGTTTTTTGAAGACACCCTGTAGAATCCTCTATATTTAAAAAAAATGCTCTAAACTAACCTACATATGTTACCAAAATTTCATTTCGATATAAAGTACCGTTCTCCATGGAACCTCCGCGTCGGATGAGAGGGGCCACCCTGTATTTATACACCTTTGAAAAACATTCACTTTAATTAAGTATCGACAACCGGCACCGATTTAATTCGGTATGAAATTGTAAATTGGTCGTCGAAAAATTACCGATATCTTAATTGCGGCGATTTTCCGATGTTCGCAACGCGCGTGTACGCTGACGATTAAACAGGCGCCACATTTATTTAGGCACCATTAATGTTTATAAATCTTAATTACCGATCGAGACGGTATTATAGATTAATGACTTAATAATTTAATCGATATTTTTTTGATACCGATTTCGAAAATATTTGTCTCTTTTATCTTAACATTTTTTGTAACAGGTACGCACGTCATCATTATTATAATTTGGCGTTATTCTTTGAATAAACTTATTAAGGAAGGAGTATAATGTTACCCATGTATTCATGCATGGTCTGGCATGGTAGACGGAATCAACATTATAGGTCCCCATCCTTGTCAGTTCTCTTAACTCTGTTATCGATGGATCTAAATATTTTACATTTCAATTAAAACATTTGAATTTGATTTGAAATTTTGTGGAATAGTTTTTCTTTGCTAGGCTTATTTTATGTTATTTATTATTTATTAGAGGTAATATATAAACGATACCAATTAAACTTTTAGTTACGTAATCGAGGACGCGATTTTTAAATTCATTGTTACCAACCATGGACATATTCGGTAACTGACTAACTGGGAATTTAAATTTCCCCTGCGGATTCAGACGGTAGCTTGGTAGCTCTGCTGTAAAAAATGTCAAGTTTCCACGGGTCGAGTTCGTTTTCATGTCATCATGACTTGAGTACAAAAACAAAACTTGCAGTGTACCAAGCAGTAATAATCTCCACCATCTTATATGGGAGAGACCTCAGGGTGCCCTACCGCCGCGCCGGCACATGAACGCATTAAACAAGATGCAACAGGGACACCTTAGACTCTTAGACAACTGTTAAAGATCAAATGGTATCACCATGTCTCAAACGTATCGGTCCTTGAAAAAGCTAGCTGCTGAGTGCTAGCGAAAAGCTAGCTAGAGTGCTGAAATCACGATTACGAAATCCCGCTTAAGATGGGCTGGTCACGTATGCAGGATACAAGAAATCCGCCTACCGAAATTTCTTCTTTACGGTGAGCTTGTAGACGGTAAGAGCAAACCGGGTGGACAACTCAGGAGATACAAGGATATTTTCCATGAAAACTTAGAGGGGATAAGCATTTAGAATCAGTGGGAGGAATCAGCGCACAACAGAACACAATGGAGAAGAATTACACAAGTATACACGGTTTTGGACCTGAGCAACTAAAAGCAATTTCTCAGATAATTTTTGGAGCTGAATTCAAATCAGCAGTCCATTTTTTAAAATTGGTTCTAGTTTTCGAAATATTCAATAAATTTATTATTTTACTATTTTTGACCGTTAACGGTCATTTATTGAATTAAACAATATAAATCAGAAATGAACTGAGGTTGAACTGGTCTTTTATACTGCTTGGGGGATCTGTTTCACGGATTAGGGTCCAACAGTAATCGCTCATCATGCCTTCGTCCCAACATCCTTGGTATCGCCTTTCGATTTTCGCTATATCTTGGTGTAGCCGCTCTCCTTGCTCGTCGCTCGTGTCGCCCAAGTTTTGTGGAAAAAAATCAAGATGTGAATGCAGAAAATGTATCTTGAGAGACATTCGAGCTCCAATCTTGTGGTAATTTTGCAACAAATTGTCGATTACTTGCTTGTAATCCGGTGATTTATGATTACCGAGAAAGTTGTGAAACGATGCCCATGCATTCATTGCAAACACTTTGAAACGATGCCCATGCTGCTGCCTCATCAAGCGTTAAACATTTTGAAAACGTTGCGTCAGCCATTAGTTTTCGAATATCAGGTTCGACAAATATTCCTTCTTTGATTTTTGCGTATGACAGTTTTGGAAACAACTTGGTTAAGTACTGGAAAGGCGGTCCTTCGAGATTGAGCGCTTTGACAAAGTTTTTAATAAGGTCAAGTTTAATGTGAAGAGGTGGCAGTAAAACGTCCTGTGGGTTTACAAGTGGTACAGAGGACACATTTTGTTGTCAGTGCTACTGCCATGCGCGAACTCGAAAACTAAAGCCAATCTTGACAAACGGATTGAAGACCTGAGTTTAGGGCATCTAATAACGTTCAAAATCGTTCTCATCTGTTCGGGTCCAAAAGTTGACCCGAATTTGTAAACATGTGTTATTGTAAACTCAGTAAACAACGACAACCAAAAAGTAAAGAGGCAACAAACTAACAAACAAACTAACAAACTAAACAAAACAAAGTAATGAGATTTTTGAATGTCCGGAGTGCGGAAGAGAGATAACATCACGTATACAGCTTTTCAATCACAAAAAGCGCATGAAAGAAAACGCCTTGCGTAACCATCTTCTGATGCGTGTCAGATACTTGTCAGCCAGTAATAGCCATGATGATAATAATGTAAAAAAATCATTTGTTGGGAATTTTTTGCCGGTTATTGGTTATTATACAGGGTGGCGCACCTCATTCGCCTCGGTTGATTATACGAAAACGGAAAGATGTAGAAACAAAATATTTTATGGGTATATGTAGGGACACAATGTGCATAATTTAAAATTATTTTCAAATATACAGGGTGTTTCAGGACTAAGATCCATACCAAAGTTATAGTTTTTCTTATGGAACACCCGGTATTTATTTCATTTTTGGATTCTTGGGCCCAAAAAAAGGTATTTATAGATTTTAGACATATTTAACCATTATAGTTAAATATGTCTAAAATCTTTGGTTTTTGAGATATTTAAAGATATTTAAATTTGCATGCTACAATAGAATAGGTTATTAACACCCTGTACATTACTTTTCAGAATTTATTCTTATGTTGAGGTTAAAGGTAGAGAAATAAACTTTACTGAAAAATGGTATTGCATCCTTAAATTTATACAGGGCTATTAAATGTTGCTGATCTATTTTAAGGATGTATTTTATATAAAAACTTCGTTATTTCAAAAGCAACACCCTGTATTTTTTTAAATAAATCGAAACAGATTCAAATGCTCTTTCAAACTATATTAAGGTTTCCTATACGTATCTAGCTCAGATTTAGAATAAAAAGCGATTTTTAAATAAAATTGTCGCCATGACAATTTTCTAGTGACATTTAGTAACTATTTTCAAAGTCGACATTAGTTTATGAACATTATTATTTATAATTTATAACAGTTTGCTTTAATTTACCTACAATAGTTTAATAAATAAGTATTCATTATTTTATCTAGAAAAATAAAGCAGTATCTGCTGGCGGAACGAATAGATATGTTACTAGTGATTTTATTTTGTGAGGAAAATTGCTTCTTGGCCTCAAGGGCTTATGTTCAAAGATATCCAAATAAAAATCTTCCTGATAAGCGTTCCTTTGAAAAAGTACTTGTCCTATTTCGCAGAGCTTGTAGTGTGGTTTATAGAAAACCTATTAGGCAGAAACCTGTCGTTAGTAGTGAAGAAAATGAATTTGCCGTTATTGACTCTTTTCGAAAAAAATCCATATATCTACAAGTCATCGTAAAATAAATCAAAGAACTATTTCTTCGTTTTTCTTGATAGAATAATAAATACATATTTAATAAATATTATTTATTAAACTGTTGTAGGTAAATTAAATAAATGTAAACTGATATACATTTAAATAAGTCCATAAACTAAATTCGATTTTGAAAATAGCTACTGTCATTAGAAACTTGACATGACGACACTAGCCCTCTTGGTTTCCATTTTATTGAAAAATTGCTCTTTATTCAAAATCTGTGCTAGATCGGTATAGGAAACCCTAATATAGTTTGAAGGAGCATTTGAATCGGCTGCGATTTATTTAAAAAAATACAGGATGTTGTATTTGAAATAACAAAGTTTTTATGTAAAATATATTCTTAAAATAGATCAGCAATTTTTGATACCCCTGTATAAACTTAAGAAAGCAATAACATTTTTCTCTAAAGTTTATTTCTCTACCTTTAAACTCAGCACAAGAATTAATTCTGAAAAGTAATATACAGGGTGTTAATAATCTATTCTATTGTGGTATGCAAATTTAAATATCTTTACATATCTTAAAAACCAAAGATTTTAAACATATTTAATCCTTATAATAAATGTCTTTTTTGGGCCCAATAAGAAAAAAATATAACTTCTGTATGGATCTTAGTTCTGAAACACCCTGTATTTTTCAAAATAATTTTAAATTGTACACATTGTCTCCCTACATATACTCATAAAATAGTTTATTTCTACATCTTTCCGTTTTCGTATAGTCAACCGAGGCGAATGAGGTGCTCCACCCTGTATATTATTGTAGTATTACTGATAAAAAAGATTAGACATTTAAAAACATCTGCTGCAAAAAAATATGTGAAATAGGTAATTCGATAGTACTCCCCCAATGGATAATTTTCACAGATTCGTCTAGACAGCTGGGCATAAGGTTTATATCAAGCGAATTACTGTATCTAATAGATACAAAAAAAAAGAAGCCGCGTAGTTCTTTTATTCGTCCTTTGTATACTTTTCGCAACTAAAAAATCGTTTTTGACTATTTTTATACAAAACCAATAAGCGGGCGCCTCGGATTTAGCGATTTGTTTGCCGGTCTTAATCAAAGCGATGCTGTTTTAAAGATCAACGTTCTTTAACCGAACTAACAAACAAAGCCGCTGATACTATCCAGACATGTGTAAAACGATTTTTATGATCCAATGTCAACCTTATTTAAATAAAAACGACCGGCTGTCTACACCAAAAACTAAAAAAAAATAATAAACTTAAGGTTAAGCAATTAAAACATTACTTTACATCATGTTGTCATTAATAGTATTAAATAATGTATTATCAAAAGATTTATAATATTGCATTCCTTGATGGTCAAGTTAATTATTAATAATTAATTTATTTATTTAATGACACATGATAAAATCGCCTTCTGACCACTGAAGACGAGCTTCCACAAATTGCCGCAAATAGGTACTTTATTACAGTTGAGGGTTGGAACCTTTGGTGTTACACAGCAAAATAAAAACACTAGATCACCACAATACACCAAAACACTTTTACTTTTACACTGGACGCACGTTTCGCTAACCATGTTAGCATAATCAGCAGATGATTATAAACTAAAATACAATCTACAAGTTGAGCGTTTATATACTCGCTCAGTGGGCACCGAGTGGGCGCGGCAAAATCTAGCCAACCGAGTCAGAGCCCACTGAGCGTAACAGTTAGATTTCCGCCACTAGAGTAGTAGGAACAAAGAACTTGAAGGAATTGGACCGTTGACTCTGTTCATACTATCTTTACATTTATTAATTCTGATGCTTTCATATGCATCTAATTGCCTGTTATTTGAGACTTGTTTAGCTAATTTTAAATTATTAAGATCTATACAATGTTCTTTGCCGAACAATATTGTTGATAAAGAAGATTTATAGATCTGCCATATCTTAAATTAATTAAACAAGTCTCAAATTACAGGCAATTAGATGCATATAGAAAGCATCAGAATTAATAAATGTAAAGATAGTATGAACAGAGTCAACGGTCCAATTCCTTCAAGTTCTTTGTTCCTACTACATCTAGTGGCGGAAATGTAACTGTTACGCTCAGTGGGCTCTGACTCGGTTGGCTAGATTTTGCCACGCCCACTCGGTGCCCACTGGCTCTGAGTATATAAACGCTCAACTTGTAGATTGTACTTTAGTTTATAATCATCTGCTGATGATGCTAACATGGTTAGCGAAACGTGCGTCCAGTGTAAAAGTAAAAGTGTTTTGGTGTATTGTGGTGATTTAGTGTTTTTATTTTGCTAGGTACTTTATGTTATTTTAGGGCTGTATAGTATCCGTCTAATCTTTTATTACGCATAGAATATAGAATGTATGTGAGGGGGATTGATCACGGCGCCTTTACAGATCTTTTTTGACCCCCTTTCTTGAGTTATAACTCATCATACAGTCTCAGAACTTTGACAAAAGCTAGAATCTGAGACGGTTTTACAGAGGTTAGTTCTCTATCTTCGACGGTACCTCATCTACGGCTGACGAACCAACTCGTAACGTAATTCATACAGTTTTGCCATTGCTACTGCACATTTATGCGTCGGTGTGTTGTCCTGGTGGAAGAGCACTTTCTTCTTCGCTAAATGCGGTCGTTTTTGCTTCAAATCGGCGTCGAATCGGCCCAACAGCTTTGAGTAATATTCGCCGGTGATCGTTTTGCCCTTTTCAAGGTAATCGATATGAATAATACCGTGCGCATCCCAAAAAACTGTGGCCATGACTTTGTTGGCAGACAGACCCACCTTGGCTTTCTTTGGCTTTGACTCGCCCTGAGAAATCCACTGCTTTGACTGTTCCTTCGTCTCTGGCGTATTGTGATGGATCCAAGTTTCATCCACGGTTACAAACCGGTGCAAAAAGTCCTTCTTATTGTGGTTAAACATTGCTAAACACGCCTTTGAAGTTGTCACACGGTTTCGCTTGTTGTCGACATTGAGCAAATGCGGCACCCATCTGGCAGAGTCTACAGGGGTGGATGGGCCATATGGGAAAACGGGAAAATTCCCGGTGGGTCGGTGGGAAGATGGGCCGGTGGGCCGGTCCCGATCAGAGCTCAAAAAAAGATTGATTTAGCAAAAATTAAATGGTTAATCTTCTAACTAAAATTACGTAAGATTCTTAGTGACTGACTAACTAACTAATCAATTTGCATCAATATAATCGTTAGTTGCTTTTAAACACATAAACACAAATTTGTAAAATAACTATTGTTAGATGTCTTCCTCTGAGACACTTATAATTTTAATAAACATCTGTTGTTTGTTGTTCCATTTGAAATGTTTTATTATACAAGGTGAGTCTATAAGTGCACCTTATTTGTGCTGCTTTGTGCAAATATTTTCAGGGCTGGTAGATATGAATAAAAGAAACATAATATATTCTCTTTACCGTGTTTCAAATAAGTCCAAAATAACCGAGTTATTAAAGTTTGAATTAAAAAAAAACTGATTTATTTTTAAAAAATTTTGCCACTTAAATCTTTCTGTATTTGCATCTCTTTTTGTGTTTGTAATATCAAATATTAAGAAACTATACTAACCGTGGGAAAATTTTTGGTGAACAGGAAGTTCTAAAAATTTTTCTAAAATATACAGGAAAATTTAAACGAAAAAGCACGATTTTCAACATCTTTTCTTACAAAAAAAAATATAGACATGTTCCTGGGGTCGAAATATACCACCCCTGAAAATATTTGCACTTATTTAAGACTCATTCTGTATAGTTTTACCACTATTCTTTTATTAAAACACATTTATATCCACTGCTTAGGCATTGCCTAGATTTTTTTCGTTTGAGTCATGGCATTATCATACAAGATGCCAAATGTAGAAACTAGGAAAAGTTACGTGATGGGAGTTATACCAAAATTAAAACACGTATACATGACGAAGCTGCTGCTGTACGAGAAAAGAGAGAATTTCTTTCTAAAATCTCTAAGAAAGTATATACCTGAAAAGCTAAAAATAATGTATTTCACAGAGGGATTGGGCCAGCTGAACTGAATGAATTAGGAAGTCTTAAAGTTTCTCAAAACCGTGATTCAAAATCGTAGCATATTCAAGATTAAATTAATTACCGTTATCGATAATGGAAATAAAACTGTAGGTAGAACCCTGTGAAACTGAGCGATTTTCTAGTAAAAATTCAGTCATGTCCGACCCGATATTGATCTTTATAAAAATTTTGATCAAGATAATTTCAATATTTTTAAAAAATTGGAGGCAAAAGATATTTTTTCGCCCGAGCGAAAATCACCCTTACTTGGGGTGATTTGACCCTTACCCAGGGTGTCCTAGAAATAAGTGCAAGTATTTTAAGGGGGGTAGATTTGGCCAAAAGAAACATTTTTTCTCTTTATCGTTTTTCAAGTAAGTCCAAAATAACCGATTTATTTTACTTTGAAAATTGAAACAAAAAATGCTTTTTTGCTTAAATTTTGAGTACCACTGGATCTTTTCTGTATTTTCTTTCATGTACATTTAATCTACTACCTATGTTGCCAGATTATCAAGAAATTATGTTTTCTTAACTTAAAACTAAAAAAAATTCCAAAAATTTCTTCAAAAAATTCCAAATTTTTGCAAAAAAAAACTGATAGGCGTGTTTCTGGGGCCGAAATATACTACCAGATAAAATACTGGCACTTATTTCTGGGACACCCTGTATATTAATAAATCAAATATGTTTCTTCGTTATGGTCATTTTGTTTTTGTGGATTCGGGACTGTTGCCTGTTATTCCCGGGCTGGTTTCCACTTCCCCATCTACCCCTGGGCAGAGAGCTTCCTCATTCCCCAAATATTCGTGCAATATATTCTCCACTCGTTCGCGTGAGATGCCCACAGCCTCAGCAATCTCGCACACTCTTACCCGTCGATCGTCAAGTACCATACCGAGCATTTTATCGACCACCTGGTGTGGTGAGCTCTCTTGGACGGCCTGGACGCTCATCATCAAAAATTATCGTACGGCCGCGTTTAAATTCGGCAGTCCAATATTTTATTGTTGATAACGAAGGTGCAGAGTCCCCATACACATCATCCAGTTCGATTTTGATCTTATCGTTCGTTTTCTTTTTTAAAAACAAGAATCTAATCACTGCGCCTTCAATCACTGTCAAGTACAAACTAAGTGACGCAGCTCGCTGAAAATTTGACAGAAGTCACTTGAAAGATAGTTTTTACGAAAAACAATTGCATTTGTTCCTAGCGCCGCCAACTCTTGCCGAGGCCGATTATTTCTCAGCCCAGCCTCGTATCAAAATATTTAATAAAATATTTTTAAAACGATGCATTTATGCTACACCTAATGTTCCATAAAGGAAAAATTCTCAGTTGTAAATGTATGTGTAATATAGCTGTATTAGTTTGTATACCTATTTCACATCTTAACATATTTAATGAAACACAAACTTATTCATGCCACATTTATGTTATTTGCTGTAACATGGAGCCCATTAAATGGGAATATACACCATAAAATAGTAAGTAACGACTACCGGCAAGCAGTTTCATTTCAAGTGAATATTCCAAGTATACTGCTATTAAAAAGTTACTATAAAAACAAGATAAAAACGGTGATTTTTTTAAGCAACTCAAATCAATATCTCGATAGCTTTTTAAGCTGTCTTTAGGAACATTTTGGTTTAAATTAAAGACAATTGGACCAATTGGATTACAGAGAATTGATCTCATTTTGAATCCAAGACAAATCGATTAAAGAGAATTGTTCGCATTTTGAAAAATTAATTATATCTCCTATTCCGTTTTACAAGGTGAAACTTTTTTTATACTTTCAACTATCCCCATCAAGTAATTAATCCTAGATATTAAAATACGATATTTAAAAACAAAAACAAAATATATAAGCATTGATTTTTTAAAGTAATACAGTGCAATGCCTTGGTAGCTATTTAGGATATCTTTAAGAAATTTTTGGTGTGAATTAAAGACAACGGGGAGGGTGCAGTAGAAGGCTCATTTTACCATCCATTTAAAGTATCCCCGCTAGTTTATTTTAACTGAAAAAAACTAATTTTGCTGATCGTGTTGATTGCTGTGGTTTGGTTGATTGCTGTGGATCGTACGATTGCTTTGGCTGATCGTGATGCCATATTTATATATAATCGCCAAAAATTATATTTGAACAGATTTAGATGAAATTCATTGGTGTACCACTGTGAAAAAGATGCTCCCTCTCTCTCTTGACTAGTCTAAATAAAAAAGGAACATCAGGAAAGATCAGGCGATTAACTAAACAATATAGCATTAAAACTGTGTTTAAATCTGGAACTACTATAAGAAGCGTCTTGACAAGAAAAAGAGCGGAAACATCAAAAGAAGGTAAGAAGTGTATCTACCAGGTACCTTGTAAATGAGGTAAGTCCCATATTGGAGAGACAAGAAGTCCTCTAAATGTACGACTTAACGAACATAGAAAACATACGCAAAGAAGTGAAGCAATGAAGTGAGTGAACCTTACAACAGGGAACCTTATTGGAATACGACAATAAGATCCTTAGCAATCCAAGTATGGAATTTTCAGCAATATGGCAACCACGACGGCTAACACTATCATACGTACCAATTTTGGCGTTTTCAGTGGATAACCCCACGCTTGTCTGCGCCCAACTCTCTCATGTGTAAATGTCTTTTGCTGGTATACAGGGTGGTCCGAACTGTATTCCGGAAACTTCGGCAACATATTCTGCAGATAAAAATAAGTATAAAAGGTCGTATAAATGTATGTCCTAAAATGCTTAGTTTTGGAGATACAGGGTGTAGAAGTTTCATTTTTATTTGGATTTTTTCCAAATAATTTCTGAAGTAACGTCAATATTTGGATGAAAATTGGTGTCTGGGAGTTTTTTGACATGAGAAATTTGATTTTGATGTCAATATGACTCCTACTAGTAGAGGGCGCCACCTACATATTTTTTAACTGGTTTGAAGAGTAATAACTGTTCGTCTGTACCTTTATAAAACTACTCAGTAAAAAAATATACATTTACGACATTTTTTACGTGAAAAAGGTCTCTTGGTAAAAACCGCTGCAAGTGGTTTTTGAGATATTTGCAATAGAAATTATCAATACCTGTCATCATTGACATAAATTAAACATGTTGACTAAATATAGTTATTAGACTCAAATCATAAATTTGAAATGTTTTTGTGCCAAATGTTCAACAGAAACTATTTTATCATCATTTTTTGCAGAAAAATTTATGATTAATTTCAAAAAATAAAAATTTCCCAAATTTATTATTTCAGTGATATAAAACTATCAACTCAACGTGTTTATTTTTCGTCAATAATGACATGTATTTACTATTTCCATTCTAAATATCTTAAGAACGGTTACTCGTAGCGATTTTTACAAAGAGATATTTTTTACGTAAAAAATCACAGAGATGTATATTTTTTCGCTCGGTAGTTTTATATAGGTACGGATAAAAAGTTATTACGCTTCAAAACAGTTAAAACACACGTAAGTGACGCCCCTCTACTAGTAGCAGTCATATTGACATCAAAAAATAATTTCTCACGTCAAAAAACTCCCAGACACCAATTTTCATCCAAATATTGACGTTATTTCAGAAATTATTTAGAAAAAATCGAAATAAAAATGAAACTCCTACACCCTGTATCTCTGAAACTAAGCATTTTAGGACATACATTTATACGAACTTTTTTACTTATTTTTATCTGCAGAATATGTTGCCGAAGTTTCCGGAATACAGTTTGGACCACCCTGTATATGCTCAAATTGATAACGGTCAGTGATACTAGTGGAATAAATTAGTGATTTAAATTAAATTAGAAGTTTGTTTCTCTAATTTCAATGTGAAACATTTAGAACGTGTGTGAACTTTCTGATTAGTGGTGGTAATTTTCAATTAGTAGAAAAAGTAAACAAACTTTTAACTTTTTCCACTAATATACTTCAGAAATTCTGAAAAATATCATTTTTCCCTTTGATTATTATTATCATCTGTCAAGAGAAATTGTGGATAAAAATCAAAAGTTTAATGTTTGATAAGCTAATTATTAGGTTTTCTCTATTATGAAGACAATTGACTAACGCAAGCTGTTGCTAGGATATTCTATTAATTTTAATTTTTTAGACATTGTGAATGATCGAAACTCATAAGTAGAAATTATAATCCTAACCACTAATTCGTGCCACTAATTTTGAGGTTCTGAATTAAGCTTCATTCGGAACCTCGCAAATAGTGGAATAAATTAGTGGTTTTAATTAGCGTAGAATTTTGTTCCCCTAATTTGAATGTAAACATTCAGAACATCAAAATTATTAGTAGGAATTTTCAGTTAGTGGTTGGTAAGTTATCAAACTTTAGTTTACCACTAATTATACCTACTTCAAAACTTGCGGCGAATGTAATTTTGGTTTTGATTATCATCCGTCAAGAGAAAATGTGGTTAAAATTCAAAAGTTTATGTTTTATAAGCTATTACTATGGATACAACTGATTACCGCAAGCTGTTGCTAGGATATTCTATTAATTTTAATTGTGTTTTTTAGACATTGTGACTGATCGTAAACTAAAAAGTATAAAGTGTAATTAAAACCACTAATTTATTCCACTAATTGCGAAGTTCTAATTGAACCTTTAGGCTTAAGTTTTTACAATTAAAGACAATATTCATCACAAAACGATATTTTATTTCATAATACATCATTGTCTACTAATTTCAAGGAAACATATGATTGAAAATCTTACGCGAGGAGAACTATACTGTACCGGGTGCGTGTCAAAAGTGGCTCACCCCTATAACTTTTTCATTTTTTCAGATAAAAATCGAGATTTGGTTGTTAGTATATGACATAAATTAGGATTGATTGCCGTATTCAATTGTTTTCGGTCACTTCCTGTTTCACCGGAAATGATTACAACGTTTGATTTTTAATTGGTATCCTCGGTATTTTTCTACTTTATTCGATAGACAATGACATTCTGAATAAAATGACATATCTTATGTCAACTTTTGACATTTTTGCTTAAAACAAAATTGTATTTTAAATTTCAATCTAGAGTGCCATAAAAACACTAATTTTTAATCAAGGAGCCTTGGAAAAATAGATTTGATCGTCTAATGTTTTTAGTGTCTTGTCCCGGCCGGTTAAAATATGCTCAAATCGTATTTTTAATCATATGTCATTTTTTTAAAATGAAACGAGGGTGGCTCATTAGCATATTTGAAAAAAGCATTTTTTACAAATAATTTGGTACCACATACTTGGTATTTCGAGTCAAATTGTCGTTATGAATCGCATGTTGCAATTTCAAATAAACCATATTCAAAAGTGTCAAAAGTTGACAATGTGACATTCTATTCAGAGTGTCATTTTCTATCGAATAAAGTAAGACAATACGGGGGGTGCCATTTAAAAAAAAATAGTAGTCGTTTCCGGTGAAACAGGAAGTGACCGAAAACAATTGAATACGTCAATCATTCCTAATTTATCATATACTAACATACCAAATCTCGATTTTTTATCTAAAAATTGGTGCCGGGAGGCACGTATAGCCGCCCACACTAAAATATGTTAATAATCAATTATCTCAAAAACTGCGACTGACTGATTTTGATGTTATTACAAATTTTGTTGCAAATATTATTTCTAATCTTAAATTGAAAACCGCGTTTCGCTAGTTACTGTAATTTTGGTGTTACGATTTTTTAAAATTTTTAACCCCCTCCCATACCCCCTTACCAACCCCTCATCCCTACCAAAAACTAATGGCCAGATTCTCGGGTGCCACAGTATTTTTGTGCCAAATTTGGTTAAAATCGGTTTAGCGGTTTATGAGTTATCGTGTTACAGACGGCAGACGGACAGACAGACAAACAGACAGACACCATGAAAATATTTTGTATTTAGGTCATTTATGACCCAAATAACTCATTTTAGTCTCAGAAATTACGACCGAGATCTTAATAGCCTACCATACCTATTGGTATGGTCGGCTAAAGAAAATAAAAAAGTTATAGGGGTGAGCCACTTTTGAGACTCACCCGGTATATTTTATTGATATAACAAATATCTATACCGAAATATTCCTTCTTTTTTTTACAACCTCAACGACCTAAAGCCAAGAATAAAAAGAAAAAAAAAAGATATTCCTACTTAAAATATAAACACAACATAAACAAATATAATAAAAATTCTTTAAGAAAACGCATCTAGTGGAAACTTAAAATCCTGTTAAATAATGATGTTCCTAGAAGAAAATGAAGTGCAACTCTATAAAAGTGTTCTTTCCTTTATTATTGACTTTTAAGCGGTGGCATGTATTATTGAGGAACTTCTTCCTTTACAACGCCAATAAATACGGGATAGATTTTTAATTTTGTCTAAATTTTTGAAATTTTTTGGCCGGTTCCATTTATAAAAACGGGTTAGTTATTTGTAGGTTGCAAATTTTCTTCCATTTTAGCTGAAAATGTTATATTTTTTTCTCGTACAAAAAAGTTTAATTAAAATATATCTTTAAATACAGCCTTTTAATGAATTTACTTAAATATATCCAAATTCCATAAATATACTACTAACAAATCTAGTATATCGTTACTGAATTATACTGTTTAATAGAAGTATTAAACGAGGACTTAAAGGGGTGACCCATGTATCTAATAAATAGATATAATTAGAATTAATTTTTACTAATGTAATCATGCTTATTTAATTTTAGTTACCGATAAATATGATTACGAATTAATTGTTTGTTCTCCGCTCTGTGGAGACTTTTTAAAAAGTAGACCCCCATAAAATTTATTGGTGATATAAAAATTGTTCTGGGAATTTGTATCTTTTAAAAACCTCTTTTTATTTTATGTTAATGGGCGATGATGTGGTCAAACCTAAACTAATTTGCATATGGGTAGGTAGGTTTCATTGAGGTTTAGCAGTGATTACTAAAAAACCACAATAAAGTGCATTTTTTAAGAAATTGGTCAATTTGATATAATATATTTTATTCTTATTATATTACTTTATTTAATTCAATAAGTTTTACTAGAGAACAAATGAATTTAAATAAGAAAAAAGAAACGTAATGTTGATATGGTGTGCAATGTAGAAGTAAAAATAGGTTTTGTTCAGTGATTCATCTTACCGAAACTTGTGAAAACTTCAAATAAAAGAAAATGGTAGGTAAAGATGTTTTATTTTATAGTTCATCATTGTCTACCATTTCAAATCAAAGGACTATATCAAACTGAATACACTATGGAAAGATGCGTACAACTTATCATAGATTGGAACTATCAGAAACAAGAAGTGGTCATCTTATCCGATAGTCAAGCAGCATTAAAAAATATCGACTTAGTAACCGTCAAGTTGGTCAAAAAATGCCTAAAGAAGCTGAACTAGGCAAAGAAAATGAAGTCCTCCTACTCTGGGTGCCAGCCCACCAAGGGATATGAAAAAGCAATAAATCTAGCTAGAAAAGGAGCGGATAGTCCATTAACTGCACCAGAACCGTTCTGCTTCCCGAGTGAAAACCAACTTAAAGAGGAGTTCAAGAACCTGGAAGACTCCATCCGTAACCTACAATGGGAATCCTCCAACGGTCTAAGATACTCGAAAAAATTCTCAGAAATTACGACCGAGAAAAATCAAACATTTTCCTTGATATAGTAAGAACAATCTTAGGATTGTCACGCGGTTTTAGTAGGACTCTGTCTCCTCAATCAACACTTCAGTAGATTGAAGCTAAGAAACAAAAGCGAATGGGGAAGGGGGAATGGGGAAACACCAGAACGCAGTTGACAGTTTCGAGGGAAACAATCTTGCCTACTCCTTCATCAATATAGTTGTTACTAGAAACGATACTTGACACTGAACGTTCCTAAAACTCTTGTGAGTCGGGCGATGCGAATTAGCAAGAGAAAATGAATTGTAAGAGTGCAAAATCTGATCTGATCAGTGAAGGGAGGGTAACACTTTAGACCTCTTGAACGTTCTCTCCTAAACTACTACCCAGCTTAACTTAGAAAAGAAGATGAGAATGTAAGTAGTGATCTTCCATATATAGTTACATTAGGCCAGTTACATTATCACACCTAGGTGCATATGGTATTTTATACTGCTAGGCGATGGTCTCCACCACATACATTTGGGACAAGTATTGGAACCAACGTAACTTTGAATGTAGTAGACAATGATTAAGTCCGAAATTCCTTTAGTTTTAATATTGGAACCAACGATGCTAAGGTATTTGATGCTGGAGCCGACTTAAGCAGAATGACTAAACTCATACTGCCTTCGGGAGCAGCACCGTTAGTTAGCAACACCCTTCAAGGTTTGAAGCCACTTTTCCATATTCTTGTATAAGTTTTCTTGTCATCATGGTTTCGACTAAACCCTTCGATCATTTGTATCCTGCAAGAAGACTGGAATATAGTAAATAATAAGTATCATCGCGTAGCGGTATTCCCTTTCATTTACACTTGCTCATCCAGTTTGACTTGTGTCGTTGTGATATAGCATCTTTGCAGCTTTTATAACATTGGCATTTCTGTATATCTCCTCCAAGTTTTTTATAGCAAACTTATAGTACCATACGGTGGTAGACGGTGGCCAACATATCCATATCCATAATACCTCAAAAAAAGAGTGTACTCGTATAGTCAATGTATTCACTTACGGATACCTGGACACTAATTAGGGTTGAAAGTGCATCATGCATCTACTGTCCAGTTGATGATGTTCAACATGCACTGTTTGCGCGTGAACGATGGCAGGTCTTTAGGGGACCATTCCGTATGGAATCTAGCAGGGACTTACCCGCACTTATGATATACTGAGTTGAAGGGGAAGAAAAATGAAATCTAATATATCGGATAGTCCAAAGTATAATAAACTGTAAGATAGAGGGGGAAGATAGAGAATGGGAATCATCAAGTAAATCTGGAGACCCTTTACACTGAAGCAATGCGAGAGCGGATTCTGGTGTAAAGTGGTATTTGGAGGAGGATTTTTTCGGCCGTAGGAATCCGGCACTACCCAAATGTGGGTGTCTTATGCAAGATTTTTCCCTCTTTATCGAAAAAAGAGATAGATACATAAATAGATTTAGAGTGGATTCACTTCTCGATTTTTTACTTTTTTTTCTGGTACTTGCAGTATATTGTGCGTTCTTGTATTCCTTTTCTTTCATATCTGTAAGAGTTGCTATAGCAAAAAGTCCTTAAACTTTGCTCTGGTGCGGAAGATCCAAACTGCGACCCGTACCGAACCGTTCGGCAGGGCAGGGTACGGCTCCTCGTAGTACCAGCGTCTCTTGTCGGGTCCAGAACGACTCGCAGCGTCGTCACAGCGAGTAGCCCCAGCAAGTGCGTCCAGCGGAATAGCCTAGCGATCTTTTCGGCGTTGGCGATTTTTCGAACAACAATCGTTGACCGTATGATATCTGCGCGCCGGTGTTTTTGTTTTTCGCTTCGAGGTTTGTGGCTGTGGCTGTGTGTCGGCTGGTTCAGTGTGGCGATTATGCGCTAGCGGGAAAGAAGCCGTAGCCGAGTAGGTTGTGTGCGCGCACGGAGGATTATTTGCCACGATATGTGGCCCTCGTCCAAGCCGATCGCGCTTCTTGTGGGATGCTGTGTCCTGCCGGTGCTTTTTGTCCCTTCGGCTTTCGGAGATAACGCACAAGAAGTAAGTATTTCTAATTGAATATGTCAATAGAACATTTAATATGAAAACGAGGAAGGTACATGAACTAGGGTTTCCGGAACCGGAGCTGATTTTCGGAACTGGGAATTTCGATACCGCGCCTCTTAGTAACCCGTTTTTTTCGGTACTGATGATTAATTTTTGTTCAATGGTGGTGCAGTTCATCAATCAGAAAGCAAGGGATGGTTTTTCAAAGTAAAATGGATAAAAAAATGAGATTTTTAATGAAAATATTATCAAATTATTAAGTAATCAGTCATGAAAAAATTAACATGAACACAAGTAAAGAAAAAAGTATAGGTAACTTAAATTTCACATCAAATCTTTGTCTCAAATTCTTTGAGACAAAAGCCCTAAAATATTGAATTAAAAATGCAAATGTCAATTACAATAAACATAACATAATAAGTATTATAGGAACTTCAAAGAGAAAAGAAGCAAGAACAAATAAAGAAATAGCATCATTACTTACTTAGAAGAGTTTGATTTCGACCGCTAGAAAGTATCAAAGAACTTTCTCGATAAAAAATGTTTAATTGTTACCGAGGTCCGGTTCTGTGATGGCCTAAAAAGATCTGAACCCTAATTGTTAGTATTAATTAGAGTTTCCAGAACCGTACTAAAATATTTTCGTTCAACGATTGTGGAGTTCGTCAATTAGCAATCAAGGGATCGTTCTCAAAAGTAAAACCGATAAAAATTGAGTTTCAAATGAAAATAGTATCAAATTTTTTAAATCAGTAGAAACTAAACATGAACACAAAAAATGAACACAAGCGAAAAGAAAAAGAAAACACATAGGTAGCTTAAAAATTCAAACTACATCAACCAACCTCGAAACCAACTTAACTAAATTAGAAAAAAATAACATTTTCAATTAAAGATGCAAACGCCTATAAAAACATAACACAAAAAAAATATAACTAATACATTCAGCAATATTATCCTAAATAACAAAATAACATATTTAAACTTCAATAATTGCTAATAAACATTATAGAAACTTCAAAATAACTAAGTAAGAACAGTAAGAGATAGCATCACTACTTATTTAGGAGAGTTTGATTTCGCCCGCTAGAAAGTATCAAAATCTTTCGCATGAACAAAAATAAGCTTTTAATTATTATTACCGAGTCCCGAAAGAACCGGGAATTAATAACTTCGAGTCCCGGTTCTTTGATGTCTCAAAAGAACCGGGAATTCCCGGGACTTTCGATACCGGGATTTCCCGGTTCCCTTTTGCTCTGGCAACCCTACCTGTACCTTATAACTGAAATCAAACGCCCTCAGAGTGACTTTTGGAATTACAAACGCTGAATATCGTTTATTAAGTCATTTGTTGAAATGTGACATAAAAATTTGTCAAGATTTAATATATAATTTAGAAAAAAAGTAAAAAGTTTTAGATACAAAATTATTTATAAAAATATTTTTTAAAACTTTTTTTCATTTAAATCCAATAATTGTTTGACAATTTTTTTATTATCATCTAGTTTTATTATTGGCAGCTGGTAAAATTTTGGTATAGAACAATACCAAATTTTAAACAGGATTAACTCAGGGTCTACCAGAAACATATATTTGTATTATTAAAAACAATTTTAAAATTTCCGTTTTTTTTATTTTAGCGTGTGTACCACCAACGCCCAACGCCACTTAAAAATAAAAAAATAATTTTGTTTTTAATTTTTCATAATTTTTATCATATTTTTTCCAACATTTTTAAAAATTGTCAAAAGAATCAAAGTGACTGAAATTACAGCGTTCTGTTTTTTTTCCTGAATAAAAAAATTAATAAAGTGTTGTATTTTCACAGCGATTATGATTTATTTGCCGATATTCAAAATTTTTCGATAAAATATAATAAAAACTATAAAAAAATTACAAAATTGCAAAAATGAAAAAGTCGCAAATTTCAAATTTGCTTTTAATAGTAGAGAAATGTTTCTGGTAGGTTTTAAATTACTAAGATTTGGTGTAGGTCTCATGCCGAGAATCAAAGATACAGTACATCGAAATTTTATTAGTCGCCGCTGAACCCGACAATTTTCCGACTTTTTTTAAATATTACCAAATTTTTCCTCTCGGGATTCAATTATTCGTTTATTCCAGCTAGCATTTTTGAAAATATTAAAATCCATATTATTTATTTATATTATCCATATACAGGGTGGTCCCGACTGTATTCCGGAAACTTCGGCTGCACATTCTACAGATAAAAATAAGTAAAAAAGTTTGTATAAATGTATGTCCTAAAATACTTATATACAGGGTGTAGAAGTTTCATTTTTATTTCGATTTTTTCCAAATAATCTATGAAGTAACATCAATATTTGGATGGAAATTGGTATCTGAGAGTTTTTTGATACGAGAAATTTGATTTTGATGTCAATACGACTCCTATTTGTGGGGAGCGCCAACTACATGTGTTTTAACTGTTTTGAAAAGTGATAACTTTTCGTCCGTACCTGTATAAAACTACTGTGTGAAAAAGTATACATTTCCATGGTTTTCTAAGTAAAAAATGTCTCTTGATAAAAATCGCTATGAGCAACCGTTCTCAAGATATTTAGAATTGAAGTAGTCAATACATCTCATTATTGACGAAAAATAAACATGTTGACATCAAAATCAAATTTTTCTTGTCAAAAAAACTCCCAGATGCCAATTTTCATCCGAATATTGACGATTCCTCAGAAATTATTTGGAAAAAATGGAAATAAAAATATAACTTCTACACACTGTATCTCCAAAACTAAACATTTTAGAACATACATTTATACGAACTTTTTTTTATCTATTTTTATCTGCAGAATATGTTGCCGAAGTTTCCGGACTACAGTTCGGACCACCCTGTATATTACTTCCATATAATAGGTACTAATGGCTAATAGTTTATTAGGCACATATGTTTCGGGCCTACTCCTCATCCTAAGTT